>NW_028301564.1:29065000-29075000 GCF_042242905.1 Orbicella faveolata | reverse complement strand
AAGTATGCACATTATCCTTGTCTTTTTCCCAGCCCCTGAAGGGCCATAAACTAGCAAATGTGGGAAATCTCCACAATGCACCTAAGGACATAACAACAAGTGCCTTGTAATCAAAAACAGATAATTAAAATAAATTATAGATGTACATCTTTTTTGTTTAACAACAAAGAGGAGTCGAAACAACGCAACCCAACAAGCAAGCTTCAAGGACATCAGGAATCAAGTGTTCTCGCAAACACTAGACACTACACGACAGCAAAAGATAACTTACCAGTTTTTTTAAATGAGTTGCAAGCTCCTTGTGATAATCTAGTTTTGACAAGGAAGTTGGACGATATTTATCCACCCATAGACTCATGTTATCGACTGAAAATTTGCCAAATCACCAAAGATGCATGCAGAAAAATGAACGAAGATGGCGGACAAAATTTTCGCGCCAAACGAAAACATTGAGCCTGCGATTACTTTCAAACCCAGTCCTCCGCGAATCGTCCGCCACACATGCCCTCCAAAAATATGAATTCATTTGCATTCATTTACAATTTAATGTCCAGGAAAAATCCAGAAGCTTAGCAGCTCTCGTAAGCTTCAAATTTTTCCATTATCATTTTAGCAGCTGTTATTGTTTTAGGGCTAGGGGCATTGTTTCTTTTGTTTTTGTTCTATTGTTCCCTTTTTGTATCAAGCAATTCACTGTGAGACCAGTACGGGCCCTCCTACCACGATAATATAACCACCCATTTAAGAAATAAAAAGCATGTACCGTGTTTCTACCGAGTTATAGAAACACGAGTGGAAGTTTGGGAGAACGAGAAATGCTGTGGGAACACGAGCCGCAGGCAAGCGTTTCCACAGCTTTTTCGAGTTCTCTCAAACTTTCACGAGCGTTACTGTAACTCGATAGAAACATGGAGAAGATGTTTTCTTTATCTTTTAGAAAACACCGCGACGAAAAAAAGGAAAACAACTTGTTAACTTCGATTTTCTTTGCTCGCGCCATCATTACGTCAACAGCTTGTGCTAGTTCTGTGTTTCTATGTGTTTCTGTGTTTCCGCATTCCAAAGCAGCTCTTCTACGGGTAACTCTGCTCTGGCAAGCGCGCAGTTGGAGGGCAACGAAAGCGCTACAAGGACGGTCTAAAAGTCTCCTTAAAAGACTTCAACATCAGCACTGAGTCCTGGGAGTCTCTTGCCTCCGACAGACCCTCCTGGCGCCAACTCATCACCAAAGGAGCCCACGCAGCAGAGAAACGTAGGTCCCGTCAAGCCGAGGAGAAGCGAGCAGTACGCAAGGAAAGAGCCGCCAGCACTAACAGCACAGCCCCTACCCACTTCTGCCCTACCTGTGGGAGAGGCTTCCTTGCCCGGATTGGTCTCATCAGCCACCTCCGGACACACCGTAGAAATTTATTAACAAGCTAGATGTCTTTGGTCATCTACTCATCTTCGACTACGAAGGACGAACAACATCGAGTTTTAGTATAAATCTACTAACGTTCTATAACGAATGCCGTTGATTGGCTACGCTACTCATTATCTATTCTGCGATAGATAGTGAGTGGCGTAGCAGCGTGTCCTTGTTAATAAAATTACGGCCGCTTCTTGGCCTTTTCGAAGTGTCTGTGAAGAGGATTTAGATTAAGTTTTGAACGACTAATAGATTTATACTGAAACAATTAGATTATTCCCTCGAGATTTCTATCGCTCGATAGTTGACTCGGGCTCATAATCTAATTGTTTAATAGAAACACGATTTTTAACCAATCAGCGCGCGTATTTTTGTTAGGACTGTTTTCTAAATATATATAACCAATCGGCCATTTACTAATATTGCATGTGTAGATCTGTGTATCAGAGTGAGAGCGGATTAACTGGACACTGCCGTATTTCGATTTTTAGGACTTCAGGACCTTCAGGTATCAGAGGTAAGTTTAGATGAGACTGTGGTACATGGTCACGAGCCCCTCTGCATTTCTACCATTTGCTTGTTAAAAAGTTCAGTACACCCATAAATATGACATGCTTCTCGCGAAGTGGCTGTCTTTTGATTCCACCATTGTCCTCTACGGAACGGTGACCGAATTTATTGCAAAGAAAGTAATGAACAGGAAACATTAAGGGAAAAAACTCTTTTTTGCAAGTTATATGATCGAGTTTTAAAAGCGCCGGCTGTACCTTTTACGAACAATGATGTCAGTGGAATAGCTCATAGCGCACGCTAATTCATTCATAAGAATTAAGTATTTATTTACTTTTTTGGCGCCGATAGCGTTATAACCCCCTTTTGTTAATTAAACGGAGCTCTGCGTTCTCAAGGGCAAGTTGAACCCCTGCCCTGTCGCACCAGGGGTGGTAAATGGTCCTTCATAAACCAGGGGTGTTCAAAAGTTTTGGTCGAATTTCTCGGGTCTTGCATTCTTCTTTTTTCTTTAGCGGTTATGCGCGTCTCGCAGTTCCGATTTTTATACGAAGCTGTCTCTCAGTCTCGATTTTTTGCAAGGCTAAGAAAGTCTCGAAGTACCGATTTGTTACTGTCCGTCTTCTTGCAAAGTCACTAATTCAGGCTACTCACAGTCAACCCTCAGACAGTCTGTCACCGTCAATCTGAGTGATGATCTGGGCACTTTTTTTTATTGGTTTATGGCTAGGGGTATTGTTTCCTTTTGTTTTTGGTCTATTGTTCCCGTAAAGGGTATCAAGCCATTCATGTGAGACCTTACCGGAGCTGCTACATGACACGAAAAATCGGCGCCCGCTACGATAATAACCGCCCTTATATATAAAACCACTCATCCATTTACTAATTATTTAGTGTGCAGATCTGCGTATCAGAGTGAGAGCGGATTAACCTGCTCTGTTTATTTGGATTTGTATGAACTTCAGAGTCTTCAGGCATCAGAGGTAAGTTTACATGTTACTGTAGCACAGAGTCACAAAACCTGCTGCATTTCTACCATTTGCATGTTAAAAGATCAATACCATTTGCATGTTAAAAGATCAATACCATTTGCATGTATAGCGAGGTGGCTGTTTTCATCGATCTCTACAGAACGGCGAAATTGATTCCAAAGACAGTAATAAACAGGAAACATTAAGGGAAAAAACTCTTTCTTTGCAACTCCTCTCATCCAAATTTTTTAAAAGCGTCTGCTGTACCTTTTACGAACAATGATTTTAGTGGAATAGTTCAAAGCCCGCGCTAATTTATTTATTAGAATTAAGTATTTATTCACTTTTTTGGCGCCAAAATTTATTTTTATTGTCGCTAACGCTGTAAACTGCCTTTTGTTAGTTAAACGGAGCTCTGCCTTCTCAAAGGCAAGTCGAACCCCTGCGCTGTCGCACCAGGGGTGGCAATTGGTCCTTCATAAACCGTGGCTCTCACGAATTTTTCGTCGAATTTCACGGGTCTTGCATTGTCGTTATGTACGTCTCGCAGTCTCGATTTTTTGCAAGGCTAAGAAAGTGACGAAGTACTGATTCGTTTGTTTGTTTTTAAATATTAATTACAACGGAATGTCTTATAGAGTCGGAACGTGTCGCACTCGCATTTACAACACTTTTAAGGCTCGTTTCAGCAGTTTAAAAAGTCATGTCTCGGGCTCGCAATTGCAAAGAAAAGCGCTAGTATCCGCCTTCTTGCAAATTCTCGTCTGTCATCATCAATGTGGGTGGTGATCTGGGCACTTTTTTGGTATCATGATTCTAGAATCAACTGATAGACAGCGTTTTTTTATTAATAGCTTATAATGACACATAAAAATTTAACTCTTGCAATTGACAAGTGTTGGAAACTGTTTTGAGCTACCTTAAGCTTGAGGCGATTTCATTGTCGAGCGCGCGAGTTATATATTAAATTTCAGTCCTTGGAAAGAGACAGAAGATTTCTTATTGTTAGTTCCACTGACTGAATAGGGTACTGGAGTTTCTAGTATAGTAATTGTGGATTTGATTATTGAATCTTTATAATCTCAGCCCCATGGATATATTTTTCAGATTTTCACCATGCAATAAAACTGCAGCCAATGGATTCAAACTACGATCGCCTGGAGTCAGAACCAAGACAGAAGGAAAATCCCAGGAAAAGCGCCAACATCTTTTCTATTCTTTTCTTCTGGTGGGTGAGAGAGATTTTTGCCATTGGCCAAAAGCGTCCTCTGGAAAACGATGATATGTTTCCTTTACTTGACGAGGACAAAACTCAAACATCGACTGAAAAACTTTACAAGACATGGAATGACGAAACAAATCCCGCCTCAAACAAAGGAAGAAATGGACATCGATTGCTGAAAGCGCTTTTCCGAGCCTTTCCCTTTAGCGATTACATGTTCATTTTGAGTGTAGGTTTGTTACCTGCTGTTTGTAATGTACTTCAGCCCGTGTTCCTGAGTTTGCTTTTACCGGAATTAATGAACTCTCATGTTAAAGACTCCTCCTGGGCTTATGTCTACGCTACTGGGATCTGTATGAGCTCTTTCGTGCGAGCTATTTGTCATCACCAGTCTGGTTATTATACACAATTAATGACCCTTAGATGGAAATCAGCAACTATTGGAATCGTTTACAAAAAGGTGAGGGAAGCGCCAACAGGACTAATGTGGAAAGAAACAAGAATCGTTGTAGTATTAATTGTACATTAATCGCACGCGAGGTCGGTATTAAGCTGTTATCAGTCCGAGGTCTGCATGACAGTGTGGTCGGTACAAAAATGACGGTACTCGATCGACATCCCGATCGATACTTGGTCGACACTTGATCAACACTCGGTTGAGTGTCGACCGACCTATATCCATCGGTCGAAAATTAGTCGACTGTCTACCGACTGTCCACCGAGATGTCGATGGAGTGTCGATCGAAGGTATCGATCGAAGGTATCGTTTGACATCCGACCGCGGATGCCATAGGTACACATGATCCGCCATTTCTTCATCCTGGATAACTTTACTTCGGAACAGGGGGAAAGGAGGGAGGGCGAAAGAAGAAAACTACAGCTGGGATAATTGTCACAAATAGTACTCGGTAACATTTTTAAAGCAAGGTTTTGAGCCTGAAATTCCCGGTACAAGGGGAAAGTGTCTTTATCTATATTGACCATGATGAGTGGCTGGCAAGTTTAGAAAGATGCGTTATACGTTGCAAGCCTGTAGCTTTCTCTTCATTTTGCAGGTTCTCCGTCTAAGCCGAGCAGATATATCGAATGTAACAAGTGGATTTGTCATCAATCTAATCGCTTCAGACTTGCAACGCTTTGAGAAAACGGTTGTGCACGCAGTATATATAATTCAAGCCACTTTGGAGGTGTGTAGTATCTCGTTTTTAATGTACTACTTGTTTGGCTTTAGACCCTTGACTGGCGTGCTGTTTCTATTGACCGTTGCACTGTATTATGGTATGATGGGAAAAGCTTGCGCTATGTTAAGATCAAAAATTTCAAAAATGGCAGATCAGCGTGTTAATATCATGAACTCCATCATCTCTGGAATTCGCACGGTCAAGATGTATGCCTGGGAGTGCCCATTCATGGAAAGAGTGCAAAGGATACGAAGGTAAGAGGAACCAAGTTAATAAGACGTTCTAGGGTTCAGTTAGTTTTCACACTCGGACACGCACATTAATATGCAGTTTCCGAATATTATCTTTAACCTCTTTCTAAAAGTGAATTTTGGCGCTCATCCTGTTAGATGAAAAGGAGATTTCATTCACATGCAAATTAAACTCATTTTCATATGAATGGCTGTGTAAAATTTTAGTTATTAATTACTGTTGTGATGCGCTTTTGAATATTTTATAGAAAAGGCGCAATACAAATAATAAATGTTATTGTTATTGTTAACCAGGCCTCGCTTTGATAGAGAGGACTAGAGCAACTCTAAAATGGGCCATTTTAGATTTTGTTCATACCAAGCTCGCTTGAATTGTTTCCCTCTAGCTTATCATCACACGCGCTTTTCCCAACATTAATCATTTACTTATCATCCTTGAATCCATAATGGAGCAAAAAGTCATGCAGGGAAAAAATTTAACAACAATAAGATAAATCTAAAACAACACACATTCTCTCCTAATCCTTTAGTTAACAAGATATTAATTGTTTTCTCGTAGCCAGGAACTCAAGCTAATCAGATGGAAAACCATAATACAGGCAACCTTTGCATCTCTTCACTACACGTGTACACCAGTAGCTGCTTTCATCTCCTTGGTTACCATGGCAGCCATGGGGACTGAACTCACCTCATACAATACTTTCATGATTTTATCGATGATAAGTATGCTTAGGATTACAATCTCATGGAACTTTTCTGATGGTGTGAACGTTTTAGCAGATTTTTTAACAGCCTTGGGTCGTATCCAGGGTATACTTGAATATGGCGATGACAACATACACCAATACCTACAGGACACTTTCGCTAAAAGTAGAAAAGAGAAGTTTCACAGTACACACTTCGCCAACAGTATTGATTCTGCAGGCTTTGATGAAATCACTGAAAATGATGTTCACCATCACAAAAATTCCACCATTGTGATGGAAAATGTCGTCTGCAGTTGGAATGGCAATTGGAATATACCCTGTTTGAAATCTCTGAATTTGTCAGTAGACAAAGGTGACTTGGCTTTTATCACTGGTCGGGTTGGTGCTGGAAAGTCATCTTTACTGTATGCCATTCTACGTGAAATTCCTCTCATCAACGGCAAAACATCGAGTGTTGGAAAAATAGCCTGGGTTGGTCAGCAGCCCTGGGTGTTCTCTGGTACCGTGCGGGACAATGTGCTGTTTGGCGAGCCATTTGACCCGAAAAGATACGATTTGACATTACACGTCTGTGACCTGATCAAAGACTTGCAAAGGTTTCCAGATGGTGACATGACTGTTGTTGGAGAACGTGGGACAGTCCTGAGTGGTGGTCAGCAGGCTCGTGTTGAATTGGCACGCGCAGTGTATTCCAATGCAGATATCTATCTACTGGATGATCCACTGAGTGCAGTGGACTCAAAGGTGGGGCATGATATCTTTGAAAGGTGCATCAATGGCTTATTGGACAACAAAACTCGGCTGATGATCACTCATAATCTCGAGGTCCTGCGTGATGCTAAACACATTGTAGTAATGGAAGAAGGCTCCATTTCGGCAAAAGGCCGCTTTTCGACATTATGTGCATCTGGTTTTGACCTAGATGCCATCGTCCAAGGTGCTGGACAGAACCCTGTTACTGCGCAGATGGAAAAGCGACTAAGTCAGGGCATATTGGAGAATGAAGTTAAGTCAGAGCAAGAATATGCCAGACTGGAAATTGCTGAAGAAGATCGCGTGATTGGTTCTGTATCGTGGAAATTATACTGGCACTACATCCAAGCTGGACTGCACTGTATTCTGGCTATAGCTTTGGCTACTTTTTTCTTTATCGTTCAAGGTTGGTTGATGTGCTTAGCCTAAAAAGCTCTTTATACTTTTGTTCTTTTTCTACTGTTAATTTTCTTGGTTTATTTTTTGTTTTTTTTTTTAGGATCGCTCATACTTCCTGATTGGTGGCTACTTCATCTGACACGTCAATCACATGACCGGCAGCAGCAGACGGAGAATCTCTACGTCTATGGTGGACTGGTGGCTGCGGCATTAATTTTGTCAATCATCAGAGCGGGAGCATTTTTCAACGCAGCGATAAACTCCTCGAAGCACCTTCACAACTCGATGCTACTAGCAGTCTTAAAAGCTCCGGTTTTGTTCTTCGACACTAATCCTGTTGGACGAATTTTAAACCGGTTTTCTCGAGATATTGGCATCATGGATGAGTTGTTACCAGATATTTTCATGGAAGCTGTACAAGTGGTTCTGTTCTGCATTGGAGCAGTTGTTCTTCCGTCCATCCTAAACCCCTGGATTATCCTGCCGGCCACCCCGCTCATTATCATTTTTATTCTGCTTGGGCGTTATTATCTCACAACGGCACGTGATGTGAGGCGACTGGAAGGAATAAATCGAAGCCCAGTCCTTTCTCATTTTAGCGACTCGTTGATGGGAATGGTGACTGTTCGGGCGTATAAGAGGGAAGATGCATTTCTTAAAACGTTGTACAGGTTTGAATTTATAATTTTCCTATTTTTGTCTTTGTAAAACACATGTAGGGGTATCGAATGGTCCCATTCAATTTAAAAGTGCTCGCAAAATTTGGCTTTTGCTCGAATGGCTCGCAAAAATTAGATGAGTGCTCGCTTGCTCGCTGATTCTCGTTAAAATGTGTTCGATTGCTCCAAGTTTGGTGAATCCTACTTCAAGGTCTGGTAGCTTTTAGCTTCTTCTCATAGTGTGTTCACCACGTTGGGTTACTTGTTGGGTTAGAAAACTTTAGATCTCCTTGAGCTCCACCCTCTGACTCACGTGAAGCTATGTGACGTAATTTGGCATCAAACAGCATCAAACGAACAAGGCGTAATTGGAGGCAAGTTGCGGGGATTGGTTGAACTGAGATAAGATCTCCATGTTTTGCCTAGTTTTGCGCCCACTGCCCTGTTTTGGAGGTGTCAGCCAGATTACTTAGCGTAAAAAAAGTTTCCTTTTCTAAAACAAATAAGAGATTCCGGTTAGCGCAAAATTTACGAAGTTCTCGCTGCTCGCCATATGTATTTTCTAGAGTGCTCTATAGTTCTTTTTAGCAGCAGATTTTATTGGGAATTAGTATGAATCTTCAAGCGTTCTATCACGAATGCCGTTTTCAGACTGGCTACGCCACCCACTATCCATTCTTTGATAGGTAGTGAGTAGCGTAGCAATGTGCCCTTGCTAACAAAATAACGGCCACTTCTTCGTATTTTCGAAGTGTCTGTGCAGAGGATTTCGATAAAGTTTTGAACGACTAGTAGATTTATACTAAAACAATTAGATTATTCGCTCTTGATTTCTATGCGTGATAGTTGACGAGGGCGCAAATCTCGAGCTCAGAATCTAATTGTTTTTTAGTATAAATCTACTAGCGTTCTATCAGGAATGCCGTTCTCTGATTGGCTAAGCTACTCACGTTCTATTCTGTGATAGATAGTGAGTAGCGTAGCAGCGTGCGCTGGGGGCCGCTTTTTTGTGTTTTCGGATTGTCTGTGAAGAGGATTTAGATTAAAGTTTTGAACGTCTAGTAGATTTATACTAAAACAATTAGATTATTCGCTCTCGATTTCTATGCGTGATAGTTGACTCGGGCTGCACCCTCGTCAACTATCACGCGATAGAAATCTCGAGCTCACAATCTAACTGTTTATTAGTATGTTAATTGGAAGCACAATAAATTTACATAGGGTGAACTCCTGATAACTCGAGTCCTCGGCAGCTCGATTTATTTACTATTATTTTCTTATTTATTTATTTTCAGATATCAAGATGATCATAATCAGACCTGGTTTTTGATCATTTCTACCATGAGGTGGTTAGGTGTCTGTCTTGACATGATCTGCGTTGTTTTCGTGGCTTTTGTAGTATTTCTTGCTATAGCTACCCAGTCTGGTTCAGGTAAAAAAGAATTGTTACCAGCGCATTAAAAAAAAATGCAAAACAATGCTGTTAGGCCCCTAGACCCCTCAAGAAACCTCATGGTTTGCCAGTAAATTTGGTATCTTCTTCAAGTTGAGACATGGGCAGAAAATTTTAATAAAGTTAACTGTGTGCCATTCGTAAAGATAAAAAACAGTAGGTGCGAGAAGTTGTTTGTAGAAGTCATACCATGCAAGCGAAATACATATACATGTTGTTACGTATGTTTTAAAACCTGTGAATCACGAATTTGATTAATTATATTAACGAGTGTCCAAAAGCTTCAAGTCTTAACTGATTCGGTTTATTGGTATTCGTTTTTAGGCATTACAGCTTTGTCACTGATCTACACCCTCCAGCTAGCAGTAGATACGTCACAGTATGGCGTCAGAACCTGCTCAGAGGTTGAAAATTACATGACATCTGTCGAACGCATCATCACATACACTCACATTAATCAAGAGCCTGGGTACGAATGCCATCACC
>NW_028301564.1:28937500-29062500 GCF_042242905.1 Orbicella faveolata | reverse complement strand
TTCGCCTGAATTGTAAGCAACGCTTGATGTTTCATCAAGGCCCTACAATTTGATATCTCTCTATACTACTCAGTCTTGTTTGTTTAAAAATCCAATAAGCTGTCTGTTGTCGATGAATAAGAGCGCCCGCCGATGCGTGTTTTGTACGATCACTAAACATGACAAATTAATTGAATTTCCGACGCACTTTCGTGTGAAAACGAACATCGAACTCACACAATATCCCTATAGTTTTTAAATATGTTTAAGATTGATAAATTTTTGAAAACTTATTAAAAGCTTAGCTGAAAATATGTGAATACAGCAGACATAATCAGCAAAGTTACGATGACGCTTCCTTTAATCCACTCGAATAACGATTTCGATTTTGTTGATCTTATTATTCATTCACAGTGCGAAATTGAAGCCCTGTTATCGACCCTAAAAAACTCACCTTTTCCATTAGCTGAGAGCATAAAACTACATAAAAGCGCCCTGGTTCTTAGTCCCTGCTTTATTCAAATGTCTGGCGTTCGTAGCCGGTAGAGCGGTTTTCAGACATGTATATATCTCTTACTAACCGAGCTCGAGGGCCGTACTGTAAGTCACGGACCGAGTTTTTTCCCATCGATTTCTGATGGCCGATAAATCGAGGGGGAAAACGAGGATCCGTAACTTAAAGTACGGACCAAAAAAACGAGGTTATTAAGATATTTATTGGATCTCTACTGTGTCTCTGACGGGTTCGGGAACGATTTCTATTCACGTGCAACAGCTTCAAATTTATGACGCACCTCGAAAGCAAAACGAGTCAATTTGAAATCGTTGTGTGACTCTTAAGTCGTTAGCAAGTTTTAATAGAATTTCAGAAGTAAAAGAAAGTTTTAAACTTTTACTCGCTAAAAAAAGTTAAGAACACTTGGCAATAAATCCCGAAACATTTTGGCAACAAAAACAGCTTTAAATTGTAGCGGCCGGGCGGTACAGTAGAATACGGCCCGCTAAGTTGACCAATCACAGCACGCGTACTAACTGAGAGATGTGATAATTCCTGTTAGGACACATTTAGTCGCCTTCCCCTTCACCCCTTAAATGTTAACCGCAAGCAAACGGCAGTAAGCAAGCAAACTATATATGTCCTACCATGAATTATATCCCGGTTTTCATATGAGTGTGGAAAGTAATCAGACAATTACTTTGATTTTGGTTTTGGTTTTGGTTTTGGTTTTGGTTTTGGTTTTGGTGTTACTATGGTAAAAATTTGAGTGGAAATTTGAGCAGTCTAATTGGTAAGTAATTTGTCTGGTCGTATTGTTAATGCTCTATTTGTAGTGAGAGCGAGAGATAATTCGAAATCACTGCGTTATCTTATCAAAATTGTAACAGTAAAAATACCGTAAAAAATAACGCTTTCCGTTAGCAGGCCGGAGGACCGCGAAAGTCCAAACTTTTCAATAACGAATCCTGTTCAAAGTTCGTTATCACATTGAAGGGGTTATTTTTTAGGCGAAAAAGAAAAACTTACACCTCGAATACAATCACCGTAATTACGGCATAGCACATACCGTATAAAATGATCATGCAATATTGCACCTTCACAAAAGTAGTAGCATAATTATGCTAAGTATCATTTGGTCTAAAACAAGATATAACGAAAAGTAAACAAACAACTTAAAACAACCGACGACGTTCAAATCGACAAAAATAACGAAAAGTAAACAGACAACTTAAAACAACCGATAACGTTCAAATCGACAAAAATGACAGTCGCAATGAGTTTGCTCATAAACCTCCACCAAAACTTCACAACTGTGATTTGGACGCAATTAACTGTTTACCTAAAATGCAATAACATCAAACAAGTGAAAGCGATACCTGAATAATAAATCAAGTGCGTTTGTGTCAACGAAAGAGAATTTAACTCATATTAAGAAAAATATTTATCTGGAGCAATGTAAATATCGCCTTTTGTGCCATCCTCATCGCGTCCCGTCGGCTTGCAATTAGATTATTTACTGTGGATATTAGGAAGCTAAAAACTTCTGTTTTCCGAGCACTTGTTCTCTTCGGGAAGATGTTGCAGATTTCCAGCTGTCAAAATTTGACTTAACTTTCTATTCCAAAAAAAGTAGTCTTTTCAACTTTAATTTAGCCAACCAGGAAAATAACTCGCAGTCTCCACCTCTTTTATTCCTCTGTTTTAGCTTTGTTTTCAGTGTATTTCTCTCACTGTAAAGAGGTCATGTGATGCGGGATCTTCCGCGAGGTATCGTCAATACACACTCAAGCATATAATCTACCAAACTCTTGCTCAATTCAAACCTTAACATTGATCAAAAACTACTACAGATGATAGGAATAACTCAAGGTTCCAGAAATAAATTTATGTGTTTTAAACTAAAAGCAAAACGCTTCGTTTTAGTACGAGAGACTTTCGTACTGTAACAGAGTTTAAAAGTTGAAGTTCGTATTACTTTAAAACTGGTCTTTTTACTTTAAAAAGTAACATTAAGACAGAATTTTAAATGCTATCCGGTCACAAAATGTAGAATCCATGGAATCGTTATTTTTAAACGAAAGGTTAAAACTTTTCAAACTGCTATATTTTCTCAGGGGCAAAGCAGTAGCCCAGAGGCAGTACTCATAATCGCTGGATCAGGTAAGTTAAGGCTTGTTGGCTAGGGCATTAAGTTGATGGGTGACTGACGCTGAAGATGTCATCACTCGTAGAGTAAAGAGTAAAGAGTAAAGAGTAAAGAGTAAAGAGTAAAGAGTAAAGAGTAAAGAGTAAAGAGTAAAGAGTAAAGAGTAAAGAGTAAAGAGTAAAGAGTAAAGAGTAAAGAGTAAAGAGTAAAGAGTAAAGAGTAAAGAGTAAAGAGTAAAGAGTAAAGAGTAAAGAGTAAAGAGTAAAGAGTAAAGAGTAAAGAGTAAAGAGTAAAGAGTAAAGAGTAAAGAGTAAAGAGTAAAGAGTAAAGAGTAAAGAGTAAAGAGTAAAGAGTAAAGAGTAAAGAGTAAAGAGTAAAGAGTAAAGAGTAAAGAGTAAAGAGTAAAGAGTAAAGAGTAAAGAGTAAAGAGTAAAGAGTAAAGAGTAAAGAGTAAAGAGTAAAGAGTAAAGAGTAAAGAGTAAAGAGTAAAGAGTAAAGAGTAAAGAGTAAAGAGTAAAGAGTAAAGAGTAAAGAGTAAAGAGTAAAGAGTAAAGAGTAAAGAGTAAAGAGTAAAGAGTAAAGAGTAAAGAGTAAAGAGTAAAGAGTAAAGAGTAAAGAGTAAAGAGTAAAGAGTAAAGAGTAAAGAGTAAAGAGTAAAGAGTAAAGAGTAAAGAGTAAAGAGTAAAGAGTAAAGAGTAAAGAGTAAAGAGTAAAGAGTAAAGAGTAAAGAGTAAAGAGTAAAGAGTAAAGAGTAAAGAGTAAAGAGTAAAGAGTAAAGAGTAAAGAGTAAAGAGTAAAGAGTAAAGAGTAAAGAGTAAAGAGTAAAGAGTAAAGAGTAAAGAGTAAAGAGTAAAGAGTAAAGAGTAAAGAGTAAAGAGTAAAGAGTAAAGAGTAAAGAGTAAAGAGTAAAGAGTAAAGAGTAAAGAGTAAAGAGTAAAGAGTAAAGAGTAAAGAGTAAAGAGTAAAGAGTAAAGAGTAAAGAGTAAAGAGTAAAGAGTAAAGAGTAAAGAGTAAAGAGTAAAGAGTAAAGAGTAAAGAGTAAAGAGTAAAGAGTAAAGAGTAAAGAGTAAAGAGTAAAGAGTAAAGAGTAAAGAGTAAAGAGTAAAGAGTAAAGAGTAAAGAGTAAAGAGTAAAGAGTAAAGAGTAAAGAGTAAAGAGTAAAGAGTAAAGAGTAAAGAGTAAAGAGTAAAGAGTAAAGAGTAAAGAGTAAAGAGTAAAGAGTAAAGAGTAAAGAGTAAAGAGTAAAGAGTAAAGAGTAAAGAGTAAAGAGTAAAGAGTAAAGAGTAAAGAGTAAAGAGTAAAGAGTAAAGAGTAAAGAGTAAAGAGTAAAGAGTAAAGAGTAAAGAGTAAAGAGTAAAGAGTAAAGAGTAAAGAGTAAAGAGTAAAGAGTAAAGAGTAAAGAGTAAAGAGTAAAGAGTAAAGAGTAAAGAGTAAAGAGTAAAGAGTAAAGAGTAAAGAGTAAAGAGTAAAGAGTAAAGAGTAAAGAGTAAAGAGTAAAGAGTAAAGAGTAAAGAGTAAAGAGTAAAGAGTAAAGAGTAAAGAGTAAAGAGTAAAGAGTAAAGAGTAAAGAGTAAAGAGTAAAGAGTAAAGAGTAAAGAGTAAAGAGTAAAGAGTAAAGAGTAAAGAGTAAAGAGTAAAGAGTAAAGAGTAAAGAGTAAAGAGTAAAGAGTAAAGAGTAAAGAGTAAAGAGTAAAGAGTAAAGAGTAAAGAGTAAAGAGTAAAGAGTAAAGAGTAAAGAGTAAAGAGTAAAGAGTAAAGAGTAAAGAGTAAAGAGTAAAGAGTAAAGAGTAAAGAGTAAAGAGTAAAGAGTAAAGAGTAAAGAGTAAAGAGTAAAGAGTAAAGAGTAAAGAGTAAAGAGTAAAGAGTAAAGAGTAAAGAGTAAAGAGTAAAGAGTAAAGAGTAAAGAGTAAAGAGTAAAGAGTAAAGAGTAAAGAGTAAAGAGTAAAGAGTAAAGAGTAAAGAGTAAAGAGTAAAGAGTAAAGAGTAAAGAGTAAAGAGTAAAGAGTAAAGAGTAAAGAGTAAAGAGTAAAGAGTAAAGAGTAAAGAGTAAAGAGTAAAGAGTAAAGAGTAAAGAGTAAAGAGTAAAGAGTAAAGAGTAAAGAGTAAAGAGTAAAGAGTAAAGAGTAAAGAGTAAAGAGTAAAGAGTAAAGAGTAAAGAGTAAAGAGTAAAGAGTAAAGAGTAAAGAGTAAAGAGTAAAGAGTAAAGAGTAAAGAGTAAAGAGTAAAGAGTAAAGAGTAAAGAGTAAAGAGTAAAGAGTAAAGAGTAAAGAGTAAAGAGTAAAGAGTAAAGAGTAAAGAGTAAAGAGTAAAGAGTAAAGAGTAAAGAGTAAAGAGTAAAGAGTAAAGAGTAAAGAGTAAAGAGTAAAGAGTAAAGAGTAAAGAGTAAAGAGTAAAGAGTAAAGAGTAAAGAGTAAAGAGTAAAGAGTAAAGAGTAAAGAGTAAAGAGTAAAGAGTAAAGAGTAAAGAGTAAAGAGTAAAGAGTAAAGAGTAAAGAGTAAAGAGTAAAGAGTAAAGAGTAAAGAGTAAAGAGTAAAGAGTAAAGAGTAAAGAGTAAAGAGTAAAGAGTAAAGAGTAAAGAGTAAAGAGTAAAGAGTAAAGAGTAAAGAGTAAAGAGTAAAGAGTAAAGAGTAAAGAGTAAAGAGTAAAGAGTAAAGAGTAAAGAGTAAAGAGTAAAGAGTAAAGAGTAAAGAGTAAAGAGTAAAGAGTAAAGAGTAAAGAGTAAAGAGTAAAGAGTAAAGAGTAAAGAGTAAAGAGTAAAGAGTAAAGAGTAAAGAGTAAAGAGTAAAGAGTAAAGAGTAAAGAGTAAAGAGTAAAGAGTAAAGAGTAAAGAGTAAAGAGTAAAGAGTAAAGAGTAAAGAGTAAAGAGTAAAGAGTAAAGAGTAAAGAGTAAAGAGTAAAGAGTAAAGAGTAAAGAGTAAAGAGTAAGAGTAAAGTAAAGAGTAAAGAGTAAGAGTAAAGAGTAAAGAGTAAAGAGTAAAGAGTAAAGAGTAAAGAGTAAAGAGTAATTATGTGTTTTAGTGTATTGTGTTTGTGGTTTAGTGTTTTATGTTTTGTGTTTTGTTTTATGTTTAGTGTATTGAGTAAGTAGTGTTAAGAGTAAAGAGTAAAGAGTAAGAGTAAGAGTAAAGAGTAAAGAGTAAAGAGTAAAGAGTAAAGAGTAAAGAGTAAAGAGTAAAGAGTAAAGAGTAAAGAGTAAAGAGAGTAAAGAGTAAAGAGTAAAGAGTAAAGAGTAAAGAGTAAAGAGTAAAGAGTAAAGAGTAAAGAGTAAAGAGTAAAGAGTAAAGAGTAAAGAGTAAAGAGTAAAGAGTAAAGAGTAAAGAGTAAAGAGTAAAGAGTAAAGAGTAAAGAGTAAAGAGTAAAGAGTAAAGAGTAAAGAGTAAAGAGTAAAGAGTAAAGAGTAAAGAGTAAAGAGTAAAGAGTAAAGAGTAAAGAGTAAAGAGTAAAGAGTAAAGAGTAAAGAGTAAAGAGTAAAGAGTAAAGAGTAAAGAGTAAAGAGTAAAGAGTAAAGAGTAAAGAGTAAAGAGTAAAGAGTAAAGAGTAAAGAGTAAAGAGTAAAGAGTAAAGAACATCGTTTTCGCCAATTTGAACAGTAGTCGGCAGCCAGGTTGCGTTTTTTGTGGAGTCATGCAGTCCAAGAGATTTTGTCCAAATGGTTTTCGACAAGCCTTTTGCCACCATTCCGGGTTATGGCTGCTCTTGGTATGAGCCTTATTATTTTGAGCCAAACATGTTCCAAACTCCGAAATGGTAGCATCGAAAATAGTGAAGTGGATAATCGCTTGGGAAAAATACATTTTCCGGACCTTGTGAAGGACGCAAAGCCAGTTGCAGGTTTTTCTTCTTCCCGCCAATTTCGAGTCGGAGGAAATGACGTCACATAAACACGGCCTGGCTGCCAAGTACAGTTTCAAAATGGCGACCTTTGAAGTCGCTTCTTTCAAGACATAGCCATAGCATGGCAATTTTTTCTTGGACAATTCTTTCTAAGTGAAAGGTGCAATGAGGCTAGCCCAATTTTAAGCACCAACTCGTGAGGTAACGCCAAACCACAACACCGGAAACTACTTGCCCTTACCTACTCTTTTCCATAGGTGGGTGGGTTCTTTAACGAGGGGCGTGAAGGGGTAAAATAGGAACTGGGTGTTGCCCTTTTTAGGGTTGGGAAAATGGGATATACTGCACTGGGACTGGGATTCAACCATTGGGAACGGGATAAACAATTGGGAAAATGGGAAAGGGATTTTTATTGTTAGCGCTCTCTGATCTGACCCTATTTTTTGACACCACTACTTAATTGAGCCTATTCTTTTGAATAAAGAATTAAAATTCAGCATCATTAGACCTCAGTAGACACATAGAATCATTATATTTTTTTATTTCCGCGTTCTAGCTATCAGGCTCCACACAGTTTTCCTGGTCAGCGGTTTGTTGTTGATGAAATGATATGTGCATGTTTGCACGTGGCGGGAACGTGACGAGTACAGCAGCAGCGAAAGTGGAGACAGTGAGTCTGACGAGGATTGTGCAGATGATACAAGTGGTTTCAATATGGTTATGCCAATAAGGGCTGAAAGACAAAGACTGCTCATCAGAAGAATGAGAGATTTCCTTCAGTCACAACAAAAGTCTAGGTAATTGCTTATTTGCCAGAAACATTCATCCGATTTGTAGAAAAAGGGTCTTTATTCGATTTCAGCAGTTTTAATTAATTATACACATTAGTCTGCAAACAATCACTGGGAATGGGATTTTAGATTCGGTAACTGGAATTTGGATCAAATTTAAGCTGGGAACTGGGATTTGGCAAAAAATTTGGGCTGGGAACTGGGATTTGGTACACCCCTTCATGACCCTCTTTAACGTCCCCTGCTAAGTGCTAACAATGTAAAACTGAAGAGACAGGGCCTACGCTTTACAGTCCTTATCCGAGAAGACTTGAATGTGTAACCATTTGCAGATATAATTACAAAGACAAATTTCATCAGGATAAGCAGGCACTACAGAGGCTGAAACTTCGGTGAGTGGAAAAGCAGAATGTTAACTTGCTATATATAGGCGAAGACAAAACAAGTAAGCTTTTTAGAGTGACCTTCTCCTCACGATGTAACCATAGGGTCTGACTCGTCCCAGTCCAAAACGAGTGAGCCGTACCTTCCCTCACAAAGACAATCTTGAGCCCGCGATGGTAAATAGTTTCCTCAGCGAATTCCCAACTGACACGAAGCAAGATGGCGGTTGAGGTTGCTCCTCTTCGCTCGCTTCAAGACTTTATTACTGATGCTCAGTTCACTGCTCCAACTTTACATGACAGGGATAGAATGGAGAACAGAATGATTAACAACCTCATTTATTATCAGACCAACTACTTTCTTAGTGCAATCGTTATTTTCATTCTAGTTGGGTAAGTTTGTAAACGTTAGCTCTGTCCGTATGTGTAAATCCCGGGCGTAAACTTGTGAAAGCTTTGACTTCATTATGTACAGAGCATGACCGCGAAGTTAAAAGGCCCTGAAATCTGTTTAAGTGCTGAAATTTTGCGTAAAATCGTAAGAATGAGACTGATTGTTCAAGAAAGGTTTCAGAAGAAAAATGTGTAGCAAGTGATTCTGAAATGAATCTTGTACACACTGGAAAACTTTGAAAACCGTTAACCCATTTTGTGAGAGCAAAATGTAGTTCTTAGTAACCGAGTGGGAGGTGTCCACCATCTGTATGGGAAAATCTTGACCATGGTCGATTCCAATCATAGTGCTGTCATGAATTTGGTAGTTTCCAGTCCTTACGAGACAAAGCTATGTATTGTCAGTAATAAAACACAAATCATGCAACACTTTTGTGGAAGAATCTGGACTGGTACATAGAGGATAACACACGGGTACGTGTAGATATGGAATATCTCTTCAAGTGTTCAAGAGAGGAGAAATTCCATATCTACAAGCGACCATGTATTATTTTGTTTATTTTATCAACATACTGATAATGTTGCTGATTTTCTGAAGATTTCACCCCACCACTTTCAGAAGATTTCCGAAGATTCTCCAAAAATTGTCCAAAGGTCACACGAAAGTTTCCCAGCATTTCCAAAAATTTCTGAAGATTGCCAAGGACTTTTGAGGAAGATTAAAAAATGTTTTGATCATACACCAACAAATATAAGTACAGTTTAAGGGTCAAACATGATATCAGTGAAGCCATCAATATCTTCACTAGTGAGGATGTGGAAAATATGCCACCAGAGTCCCGGATGTGGTTTCGCATGAATTTTACGAGTAGTCTATTTCGAGTAAAACACTCGTGTCAATATATAATAAAAACTATTATAATATCAAACTTACAAAACTATACTTTCAAATGTTTAAAAATTCGATTTATAGCAGCGTTTTATTGTGGCAAAACATGTTAAATCGGACAAAGTAAATTTAGATGAAATAATAAAAACCACTTTTTTGCCCCCAGTTTTGCTTATTTCTTTTGTTCCATGTGTAGATTTTTCACACTGGTACTCAGCAAGTCTGTCTTTCGTCTTCATATGCATTTTAATGGTGGCTCAATGTTTCTCACCAGGACACTGTATCCAAAGGATTTAATCATTGGTGCTGTCACGCTGGTCTGTACCTTTGTCTTGTTTGGCATTGCGCAAAGTCGGGAGCAGAGGATTGCAAAGCTGAAGTCACAGTACCCCTCCCTGGTACCTATCGCTGTCATTGCAGTAGCAGTGCTCGTTATCTATGCATTAGGGTCCATTCTTGTATTCATCTGGGGGGTCACTGTACCGCTTGCAGGTATTTATCATTACAACATTATTGGATACAGTGATAAGTAATCACAGTAGGGTTGATTTCCACTGTTTTTTTGGTCTGTACGCATTCCTCCCTCAGCGTGGGCTCATTTCCTGAAACAGTACTAGTGGCTGGTAATTGAACCTACAATCAAAGGGGCCACACAATAAATTTATTCAGGGCTACTCCAGCCATCCTGTCTTATTCTCAGTTTATTATTAGAATTTATTACTTTTTCTACAAGCCAAGTGGTCCATCAGTCTGGCACTTTCCTTCAGTTTCTCTAGCATAAGAGATTAATACTATTTCTACTCTCCCCAGGATGGGAAGCTGGTCCATCCAGGGTTTTCCTCCACCATTAAATTTGCCAGCACCCATTTATACACCTGGCTGGAGAGAGGCACTGTGAGAGTGTCTTTCACCTAAGTAAACAACTCAGTGTCCCTGGCAGGGTTCAAACCCAGACCACTCGATCCGGAGTTGAATGCACTTGCCACAAGGTCACTGTGCCTCCGTTTCCTACATTAGAAACTATTAATAATAAAACTTATTTATTCATTGATTTATTTACTTATTTATTAGATTTCTTCCTGGAATTCAAGTGGCAAGCCAATTTAGTGATTTCTTTTTTGCTGATTTTGATTTTGTTGATCTCAAAACTTCTACATCAGCTTCCCATACTTGCTACGACAGTTAACGTACCTTCATTAACTTCAAATTGATAAACAGCTTAGTGGTTTGATAAGTTAATAATGGTGAATTTTAAGCTCGGTAATGAAAATATGAAGGTGAACTAATCAACATGACACGAGCATGAGACAAAGAAAAATTCTGAGTCCCCGACAGGAATCGAACCCATGACCTCCCGAACACCGGGCGGGCGCTCTATCCACTGAGCTATGAGAACTCATGGAGAGCAAGGTCATTTAACTGAGTTCATATATGACAGGTGTCCTGCATACTACTAGGATCAACGCTATCTAATTCATCGTGAGTAGTGATAAGTTAATAATGATGGTGAATTTTAAGCTCGGTAATGAAAATGTGAAGGTGAATTAATCAACATGACACGAGCGTGGGACAAAGAAAAATTCTGAGTCCCTGACAGGAATCAAACCCATGACCTCCTGAACACCAGGCGAACGCTCTATCCACTGAGCTACGAGAACTCATGGAGAGCAAGGTCATTTAACTGAGTTCATATATGACAGGTGTCCTGCATACTGCTAGGATCAACGCCATCGAATTAATTGTGAGTAGTGATAAGTTAATAATGATGGTGAATTTTAAGCTCGGTAATGAAAATGTGAAGGGGAATTAATCAACATGACACGAGCGTGGGACAAAGAAAAATGTGTCCAGTATGGAGGACACCTGTCATATATGAACTCAGTTTAAAATGACCTTGCTCTCCATGAGTTCTTGTAGCTCAGTGGATAGAGCGCCTGCCTGGTGTTCGGGAGGTCAGGGTTCGATTCCTGTCGGGGACTCCAGAATTTTTCTTTGTCCCACGCTCGTGTCATGTTGATTAATTCACCTTCACATTTTCATTACCGAGCTTAAAATTCACCATCATTGTTAACTTATCACTAATCACGATGAATTCAATAGCGTTGATCCTAGCAGTATGCAGGACACCTGTCGTATATGAACTCAGTTAAATGACCTTGCTCTCCATGAGTTCTCGTAGCTCAGTGGATAGAGTGCCCGCCCGGTGTTCGGGAGGTCATGGGTTCGATTCCTGTCGGGGACTCAGAATTTTTCTTTGTCCCACACTCGTGTCATGTTGATTAATTCACCTTCACAGCTTAGTGGTTTACTTGCTCGTCGACACATGCCAACAGTTTCTGTAGAAACTAATAACTTCATTTCTTTTTTAGTCATTCTTCTGCATGCAGCAACTCGAAAGCGAAACATTAAAAACAAGTTTGCCAATGTGGTAGAGGTATTTAAGGAAGATGTCACTCCAATGACGATCATTCTGTCAAAGATATGCACCATTGAGCAAGAACAACAAGCAAGTGGCATGCATCAGAATTGAAAATGCTGGAAATGAAAGTAGTGGGGCCAAAACCCTCTGACAGCTGTCATAGAAATAAATGAAATGGGATGTTGGATAATTTGATTTTCAACAGTCTTGCAGAAAATAGCAGGAGCTTCCATTGCCATTAGTCCTGAGGGGGGGAACCCCCATATGAAAAAGTTGGGGATGCATGCCAGAAAATTTGAATTAAATCGCTAAAGGAGACCAATCTGGGCGTTACTCAAGCTTTATTTGACCCCTAAAAGATACCACTGAAAACAGAATAGGTTTCCACTGTTCAGGAAAGAAGCCCTCACTACTAGACTGGACTCGAAATTGAGCCTAAAAGCAGAAATAAGAGCATTATTTTTTGAGGATTATTTCTTCGAGCGCACCCTATAAGATACTTTGACAGGTAAAAATAGCGAGCGAGCGAGACAACGAGCATCCCCAACCTTTTCATATGGGAGTCCCCCATCCCCTCTCCCCCCCCCCCCCCCCTCCAGGCTTTTAGTTGTCAGCACAAAGAGTTGTCATCAATTCATTATCAGACTAACAGGACATTTGACATTAACAGAGCCTTGTATCATACTGGCAATGTCTTAAGACAGCAACTAAATCATTTCAGGGCTTGGTTGCTAAATATGCGCTTTGTAACTGTTAAAGTACTTCATTTAAGATATTGAAATTTTGAGGAAATGATACACATAGTTTTATATCATATGCAATGCTGACTGCTTTTGTAGACAACATGGTTTTTCACAGAGAAGACTATATATTGGAATTTGAAATCATATGAAACAGTTAAAAGTAAGGCATAGTTTCTAAAAATAAAATTGAAATGCTGGGCGGCACTTTCGTGATACTCCACACTCCCCAGACAGGACTGATGGTCAAGAAAGTGTCATAGAAAAAAATATATTTTTCAAGGTTGGAATATTACAGTATCCTAAATTCCTTGTCAGACAGGGAATTTGATTTCAAGGATACAGGCTACAATCAGGGACAAAGGTGTTGAAACATTTTTTGCAAATCGGATCCGTTGTTGTTTTTATCCCTTGATAAAAGAAACACCTCTATCGTCAATAGCCACCCCAGCCCCCTGATCAATGTTGAAACGGGCTTTGGCGACGTTGTCATGAGGTTACAACACTGAAAGGGGAGAGAGGGAGGAAATATAAGTAGTGCAGGTAGGACAAATTACACGTGAAGGGGGAAAGTTTTTTTCGGGAAGTGGCTCAATTATTTTTGTCCCTGATTTTAGCTAGAGGTTTAAATCATGAGCATTGTCACTTGTTATAAGGACTGTCTTGTTATGCTTGAATAAAACTTGTCCTCTGCAAAAGGGCTATTTAGTTGATCAGAGAAGATAAGTGAGTGAGTCAGTGAAGTTAGTGAGTCGGAGAAGGTAAGTGAGTGAGCAAGTAAGAACATCAACGGTCACCAGCAAAACTTCTCTACAACTGGAGCCTTTTCTCAAAGCAAAAGGCTTCAAGCATGCAATCAAGTGACCTCAAGTGTTCAATAAGCCAAATCGAAGTTTCCAGAATTAGGGTAAATTTTATCCCTAATTTATTCTCTTCTGTTGTTATTTAAACCAGCCGCGATGGGGCGGGTGTACACAGACTAGCACACTGCACTGAGTCTTAAAACTCCGATCTGGCTCATTCCTGAAGTATTCAACTTTCCCCTCAGGAGTTTTTAAACTCTCGGGGGTAATGTTGAATACTTCAGGAAAAACATTTGACTAATTCAGCGTAGCGGTATGTCTAGCGTTTTTTTTTCTTTATGCTGCATGCGATACGTGAATGAGAAGGGGCGGTCGGAACATTGAAAAACATTTCAAATGTTGCCGCAAAGTCAAACTTGCACACGTATCTGCTAGGGTAATTCAAATGGCAACATCTAGAAGTTAAGCAATTGACAATGTCGATTTAGCCTCCGTTGAACGGGGGGAGATGGGGGGAAGGGCGAGGGGGGAGGCGAGAGCGGAGATAGAAGAAGGGAATCCAGGGCGTCATATATCCCCGTTATATCGCAATTCAGTTATATTCCCAATCACAATTCAACGTCCATATTGAATTTTTAAACAAAACGAAGGTAAAAGAAAAAGAAACCTCAAGAAACGTCAGTCAATGTTTGTTTAATTTGAACAATTGCATTTTGATAAGCTGTAAACTTAGTGTGTTTTGGTGAACAACACATTTTTGTCATTCCTGCTATTATAAATTCACCGTAAAGGTTTTGAACCAACTTTGCATGGAGTCATGCCTCGCTTCTCGCAGTGACGTTTTCTTCAAATGTTCGAGTTTCCCTTTTTTCTCTTTCGTTATAGTTGATCTGTTCCTAAAGCATATAAGACATTTCCACCGGTTTTATTCGTTTGTGGGAGCAAACGTGTCTTCTATGTATAGAACACCCTTGACGGATAATCATGAATTGGAGATTTGCAGTCTACAAAACAAAGGAGAAAATACTTAGTTTTGAACCGAAACCGAGATTTCTTTCAAAATCACTGAACCCCCAACCAATACACCCACTGATAACTACCCCGTGAGAACAACCAACGACTTTAAGTTCTTTCTATTATTAGTGTTTATCCCAGTCGAACAAAAGAAGAAACACTCAAGAAGTCGGCTTTCTTTCGCAAGTCTACAACCCTTTCAGCGAGTTTTGAACCGAAACAGAGATTTCTTTCAAAATCACCGAACCCAATCAACAAAACACTGACAAATATCCCGTGAACACTTAGACTTAGCTAGGTCTAATCAAAACTGCTATTATTACTGAACATTCCCAAAACTTTTCTTGAATTTTAAGCACTGCAATAATCTTTTATTAACTGGTAACGACTATCAACCGCATTAGGAAGCAGTCGTAAAACTCATGCGAAAATTGCAAGTTTTAAATCCAGAAATAGCAACCGCTCGCACTTGAGCTTGTGAATCTCTCAGCGGATTATGAACTCACTGCGGGCAAACAACCGACTCTGTACCAACACCTCAAGCGGTTAATTATGCGTCTCCTCTGGTGTAAAAACGACATATACTATCACACTCAGCTCTCAGTTCGAAGCGCGAAAGCACATAGTTCGTTTTGGCGAATTATCCGTCTTCTGCCCCACGACACACTAAAAGCACTTGCCCAAGTCCGTCCGA
Source organism: Orbicella faveolata (assembly GCF_042242905.1). Lineage (NCBI taxonomy): Eukaryota > Metazoa > Cnidaria > Anthozoa > Scleractinia > Merulinidae > Orbicella > Orbicella faveolata. The sequence continues at coordinate 29,047,916 of NW_028301564.1, read as the reverse complement.
CAGATTATGCCTCTCTAGTATAGAGAGGCATAACATTGGCGCGACATTCTTGCACGAACCTGGCCAAACGAGCACCACATCATGCAACATCCACAAATGTTGCATGGGAAATTTGACCATTTTCAAACTTGAGCGAACAACACGCAACATTTCGCAACAAGATGGCCAAACGCGTGCAACATGTTGCGCCCAACAATGTTGCGATATGTTGCGTTGAAATGTTGCGATCGTTTGGCCGGGGCTTGAGAGAAAATGTCTTCGATGAGCAGAAAACCGTCGAGGGATAATCATGAATTGGCGCTTTGCAGTCTACAAAACATTAAAGAAAGAACACACAATTAGACGGCTTTCTTTCGAAAGTTTACAGCCCTATTAGCCAGTTTTGAACTGACGGAAAATCACTGAACCCAACTAACTAACCACTGATAACTACCCCGTGAGCACTTAGACCTATATACAAATAGGTCTAATCTAAATTTCACTTATTTAACATTTCCTAAAACATTCTTCGACTTTTGAAATCATTCCTGCGAATTGAGTGAAAGGGTCTAACACACTGTCATAATCTTTTATTACTGGTAGCGGCTATCAACCGCATTAAAAAACAGTCATGACACTCACACAAATAATATCTGATCGCGTTTTAAAATCAGAAATAGCAACCGCGCGCACTTTGGCTCGTGAATGCCTTAGCAGATTATGTACTCAACGAAACAACCGACTCTGCGCCAACACCTCAAGCGGTTAATGTCGACTCTCCTGTCGTGTAAAGACGACAAATGTTATCACACAAAGCTCTCAGCCGGATGCACGAAAGCAGATAGTTCGTCTTGACAAATTATCCGTCTTCTGCCCGGCCCCAGACACCCTAAAAGCACTTGTCCAAGTGCCACTGAAAGATTAGGCCTCTCTACTCTGGTAAAGGAAATCAATCAAACTTCTATGTCTGTTCACTTGTTCAGTGACGTTATTTTCTTCAAATATAAGAGTTCCCATTTCTTCTCTTGCATCATAATTGATCTGTTCTTAAAGCATGTAAGATATTTTCACCAGTTTTAATTGTTTCTGATTTGTGAGAGCAAACATGTCTTCGATGCGTAGAACACCCTCGAGGGATATTCATGAATTGGCGCTTTCTACTCTACAAAACATAAGAGAGAATACTTAGTTTTGAACCGAAACCGAGATTTCCTTGAAAATCACTCAACACAACTAACTCAGTACAACCACTGATAACTATGTTAACACATGCAACTAATTACTTTCCAAACTGTCGCCAAGTTCTTTCTATTATTAGTGTTTATCCCAGTCGAACAAAAGAAAGAATACTCAAGAAGTCGGCTTTCTTTCGCAAGTCTACAACCCTTTCAGCGAGTTTTGAACCGAAACGGAGATTTCCTTGAAAATCACTGAACCCAAACAACCAACCACTGATAACTACGTGAACACATGCAACTAATTACCTTCCAAACTGTCTCTAAGTTCTTTCCATTAGTAGTGTTTATCCCAGTCGAACAAAAGCGAGACGCTCAAGAAGTCGGCTTTCTGTCACAAGTCTACAAACCTGTCTGCGAGTTTTGAACCGAAACAGAGATTTCTTTGAAAATTACTGAACCCAACTAACCAACCACTGATAACTACCCCGTGAGAACAACTAATTACCTTCCAAACTGTCGCTAAGTTCTTTCTGTTTATTATAGTTCATGAAAACAATTATCTTCGCCTAATAGCCACATTATTATCAACAGAGTATTTTAATAATAGTGGATATGTGTATATTGTTTTAGGTATTCCAGCACGCAAACAGTCTACTCCAAACTTTGAGAGACCGATATCAAAGGTAAGTCTCGTTTTGATTCTCGATTGTAGTTGTGTTGCTCACCTGGTCTTTTCACTGATAGAATATAATATGTGCGATACAAAGTTAAGCAGCAGATGTATATTGATATTCTGTGTTTTTTTGGAATACACTCATTCCCAATTCGTCATCTGTAGTCCTTTGGGCTTTCAGTGTTAGGAGTGCTAAGTATTCGTTTAGTAAGGATTCACTCCCTCGGCACAGGGCTCTCGGCGTGTTACCAGCACCGGTGCAATTTGCTTTAGTAATGTTCGGGCGTGCCTCACGACGAACCTAATTATGGTTGCGTCGGTCTTGCAGTACAAGAAGCGAGTAAATCGACATTTTCAAAGCTATCGTCTAATCTTTCTTTGGTTATCGAGACTAGGCTATCTGACTTTTAAGGTGAATTGTCACAATTGAAACTTTTCTTGACAGAGCAGAATATTATTTGTCTTATTAATCAAACAAAAACAAGGCAATACCATTGGCAGAAAAATATAGCCTTTAAGGTGGCTCCTTAAGGTATTCATTTATCATGTTGCGCGCGCTAGTGTCATATTTTGAATGCTGTTTTTGCATTCGTTTTTACACCTAGTCCTCTCAAACTTATTCAATGTAATGAGCAATGATGAAATAGTGTTTTACTACCATCTCTGTTAAAATCTTGGCTTTTATTCTTGAATTATAAATGTCCAAACAAATGCGTTTTTTTACCGTTTATATGGTTTTATTCATTGTGATTTTCTTGAATTTCCTTCGGTAAAATCTTCCAAAATTTTCACAGTACATCGAATCCAGCGGAATACGAATTTTAAACACGAAAAAAGCAGGATTTGTAAGGACAGTTTTTTTCGATTTTGGCAATTTAGGTCTTTTCCCGCTGCGGAAAAACTGGTCAGATAAATTTCCCTGAAAAAAAGAGCTCCAACTAAAGTAAACGATTTAAAACCAGTCTGCCCGGCAAATTTTATGGAATTTCACCGAAGGAAACGCGAGAAAATTCACTGCCAGTTTTGCTTTTTGTGCTCATGTTGATGTCATAAAAAATCGAAAACAAACCCACGTTTTCTTTTGAGCCTCCGCAGATTACTAAAGTTTTCGTTCTCGGTGCGCGTGCGATGTTAAACCTACAGGGAGCCACCTTAAATCGAAAGTGCAGTTATTGATCTAACCCAAACACATTCTTAAACTTTTGAAATCATTCCTATAAATTGAAAGAACCTTTTGTTACTGTAAACGGCCATCGACCTCATACCCTGCGAAACAGACAACATTCCCTTCTCTTTTCTTCTCGGTAAGAGACGCAAGGTAACCACTGTTTGCCAGCCCTCGATTTCCTATCACGCATGTGCTAACTACGTCAGCATGTGGCATGCGTCATGCTTTGTCCAATCTTGTTCCCAGAGCCCACCTGTCTTTTGGACAGCACCAGGCCACGGAGCTCTGGAATAATCAATTTCCAGACTCCAAGATTTTATGAGTTCCGGTTTCAAGGCGCATGCGTGCCTTGGTTTAAAACATGGCAATCTCGTTCCCAGAGCCCACGTGTCTTTTGGTCAGGCGCTGACCAAAAGACACGTGGGCTCTGGGATTTAGATTGCCATGTTTTAAACCAACTCACGCATGCGCCGTGAAACCGGAACTCCTAAAATCTTGGAGTCTGGAAATTGATTATTCCAGGGCTCCGTGTCTTGGTGCTGTCCGCTTTGTCATGCGGAACGTTTGCATGCAATCTAATTTTCAGTTATTTTCGGATCAGATGTGGCGAATTATTTGAATTCTGACTTTAGAGAAACTTCAGAATTTCCGTAACATTATACGAAGTTAGGAGCGACAAAGAAACAGACGAAAAGGCCTTTAAAACAGTTTGTCAGGTAACTGGTAATTTTAAAACTTTTGTTACAGTTATATGAATTTCAGAACTGGAGAAAGCAGTTTTTAATTGCCAGGGCACCAGTTTTCAGACCGATACCATGAAAGGTTGAAATATTGCAAAAATAAGAAGCTTTGTATAAATATAAGTGAGGAAGCTTTGCTATCCAGAAACCTTTTTCTTATTAATCACTACTAAAGGAGCTGCTGACATGGTAAAATATTAGAAGGATTGAAAATGCTAGGCTCTTAAACCGAAAGGCAGAGATTTTATGGGATTGAAAACTTGCAAAATTACAAGGATTTGTATGGAAAACCACTGGAGGGCAAAGCGTCTTCTTTCCTTAAAAATACTTCCAATTTCTAAAGTCCATAATATATAGATTTAGGCCAGCCTAAAAGCGTAGCTCCTGGGCTGGGTTGTTCAAAGCCCGATTAAGCTAACCCAGAAAAAGGTAGAATTTTGATTTGAGTTTTGTAACTTTGCGGTGAGGTTTTCTGTTTATTGTTTGGCCTTCTGTTTTGAGTTTTAATAATCACCCTATACACAAAACAAAACGGCAGAAAACATTTGTATAGAAGAAAAAGTTATAATTCGGTTAACTATTAATCCTGGGTTAGCGTTAACCGACTTCCGAACAATCCTGCGCTGTCTCCAGCAAGTTAACCTAATATGAGCCGGCGATCCAATCCATAACCAGCACTTGGTCAGCGGTCAACTTCAAAAAACACGTGACCTCGAGGAGCTGTAAACTTGAGCCCGTGATATGGTCACGTGATACTGGTCAGCAGATACCTTGTTTTGATAGGTGTTAATTGATCATAACATGGATGTCCAATATCAAGGAAGTACACGGTAAACCAAGGCTGCATGTCTGTCAACCTATTATTTGGAGTATGGCCACCATGTTGGGCAACTCCGCCGCCGTCGTCGCGCGTACGCACCCACGAGCAATACCGCTAGCCATGATAACCATGAGAAAATCAACTCATGGGTTTCCTTTTCTTTCCTATATGAGTATGGACTCCGCTTGGCAGCCCTTCGGGTCGCCGGAGCTCCGCTAAAAAAATTCCTTCTTGAAGGATGTAAACATAAAAATTATTTGCATGTAAGCTTATTTGTAAATGTTTTTTCCATTTCTGATAACATTATGCAGTATCAATGACTAAATCAGTGTGTTCTTTAAAAGCATGTCACGTGATCAACTGTTGATAATAAAACAAACTAAAGCTTAATAAGAATCAGAATTGTTCAACGATTTTCTTTTCTTTTCCACAGAAATCTGTCAACATTGAAGAAAATGCTTACTGTTCAGTTTGCCCTGGTGACAGTGCTGCTGTTCCCCTGTTTCTGTTCTGCTTATCAAGTCACAGGACCAGAGATCGCAATCAAACAGAACCCTCTGTTTGACAACACGGAAGTAAGTGGAACGCTAAGATTACGCCTTAATTGTAGGTAACCTAGCAGATTCTAGAATAAATCTAGCACAGTCGGTACTCAAATGGTGCCAGGAATTGGTGATATAATGGTTAAACTTTATTAAAATAATTAAACTCCATATGGGTGTTATTAATAATGGTAATTGAACTGAGTGGAGTGCAATTTGGTCTGAAATCATACACGTGATTTCAAAATCATGCGTATGATTTCGAACGAGCGTGCAGCGCGAGTTCGATTTGAAATCACAAGTATGATTTCAGACCAAAATTGCACTCCACTTAGTTCAATTGCCACTTTATTAGATCCATTTTGAAATCGGACAATTTTATCGCCTCAAATTTTAGATTTTTGGTGTATTGTTCCAGTAGCCGGTTTGTTAAAAGAAGCGGAACCGGAAACGCCTTTACATTTCATTTAGTATCCAAAACGATGTCTGTGACGAAAACTCATTCCAGCATGACAAAGAAACAAGTAGTTCTGAAGTCAGAACGAAAGTAGTCTACTTCAGGTATAAAAGTTCAATTCTCGTCGGATGGTACTAAAACTGGTAACGAGGAACGGGGAACGGGGAACCGGAAATGGGAGTCTGGGAACGAGTGTACAGCGGTAACCCGCCTAAGAATTCAACATGGCGGACAAAGGAAAAGAAAAGGGAACAATTTGGGGAAATGTAAGGAAGTGTTACGGTTGTAAACTTTACTTTCTACCGGCTGTGCCTCAAAGTCCAATACGGTACTGAGAAAAACAAAGCATGAGATAGCACCTGGGGAGGAAATCGAATCGGTATTATCATATGCTACCCCAATCGGTCAGTGCAAAATGCAGACTGCAGACCGGGTACAAAATGCAGACTAGGTACAAAATGCAGACTGCAGACTGGGTACAAAACGCAGACAGAGAATAAAGACTGTTTTCCGTCTGATACGTGACAACATGTCATCTAAAAACATACCGAGTGTCACGCAGTCGCTTTTCCGCGGTCATCTTTCACCAACATTAGCATTATTGTGGAATATTCCTTGCTCGTTTCTTCATATATTTTGTCTTTAACAAAGCGGCCAGGCCACAGGCTATTTATCTGCTGCTCACCTGATTTGCCAGCTGACTTGCCGATCTCCGGAAGGCCGCCTTTCTAGCTTCAGAATGCGAAGACAGCGGACGACCCACGTTCAATGATGCTCATGTGTTACTGTCATGTGTCATGTGTCATGTGTCACTTGTCCTCGATATCATATTGCGTGTTGCTATTTTTAAATATTGATATGACAGCTCGCGCACAAAGTGAGAAGATATGAGTAGACTATGAAGGCTTGAAATTCTATGTAAGAAAGACTGTGGCCTGACCGATTGGCGGACGTAGCTTGTGATATTATAGGATAATACCGATTCGATTTTCCCCCCAGGCGCCATTTCATGCTTTGTTTATCCCAGTACCAATCGGACTCTTCTCTAACAAGAACGTACTGAGCCATGATCTGGTGGCACAGCGGGTAGAAACTCACGTTTCAACCGTAACACTTCCTCACATTTTCCCAAATTGTTCCCTTTTCTTTTCTTTTGTCCGCCATGCTGAATTTTCATGCGGGTTACCGCTGTACACTCGTTCCCAGACTCCCTTTCTCGGTTCCCGGTTCCCGGTTCCCCGTTCCCCGTTCCCCGTTCCCCGTTCCCCGTTCCCCGTTCCCCGTTCCCCGTTCCCCGTTCCCCGTTCCCCGTTCCCCGTTCCCCGTTCTCCGTTCCCCGTTCCCCGTTCCCCGTTCCCCGTTCCCCGTTCCCCGTTCCCCGTTCCCCGTTCCCCGTTCCCCGTTCCCCGTTCCACGTTTACCGTTCCACGTTTACCGTTCCCCGTTCCCCGTTCCCCGTTCCCCGTTCCCCGTTCCCCGTTCCCCGTTCCCCGTTCCCCGTTCCCCGTTCCCCGTTCCCCGTTCCCCGTTCCCCGTTCCCCGTTCCCCGTTCCCCGTTCCCCGTTCCCCGTTCCCCGTTCCCCGTTCCCCGTTCCCCGTTCCCCGTTCCCCGTTCCCCGTTCCCCGTTCCCCGTTTACCGTTCCACGTTTACCGTTCCCCGTTTACCGTTCCCCGTTTACCGTTCCCCGTTTACCGTTTACCGTTCCCCGTTCCCCGTTACCACATCCATTCTCGTCGCCTGAATCAATTATGGAAGGCCTTCCTTTCTTCTGCGGTCTTTGGAGAAGGAATTTGAAGGTGCATATCCTGTGTAATTCTGCGATCGATTTCCTTTGAGTTGTGAAACTCTCTCGAGTGCACGATGTCTAGTGGATAGTACCTTTTTTTTTCTTTTAAATACTGTAAATACCGTTCAATGGCATGATTTTAAGGGAGTCCAGCTCGTTATCATCTCCGTTTCTTTTTGTGACCTCGGCGTAGGACTCAATACTCAGGACCTTGTCAAGTTCTTGCGGGGCCATTTGTTTTAAGATATTTCCAAGATGGCGGGACTGGCACCGGCTTCGTAAGACGTTCGTTCATTGACTATTTTGCGCAGTGTGGCGTATTTTGACTATATTTATTCACAGCGACAGAGTTGAGCTCTTTTGTTGCTTCGTTTGAAACTACCGGAAGCCTGGAAACATCTACCTTCTTGAGATGGCTCTGAATTTGTTGTTGTGTGGTTTTCGTTTGGTTATGTTTTACTGGACTTGGTATCATACAGATCTTGAGCAGATGTTGAAGAAAAATCGCCAAAATATTCGTCAGAATGGACACTGAAAGTTGGAAACTTCCATTAAAGTAGGTCTTCAGCCTGAAGGAGCTCATAATCGTCATTCAGAAACAAAGTTTTGCAAAATTCTCCACACAATGGCTTTTTGTCTTTCATTTTCCTGAAATTTTATTGATTACTTTAAACTAATCTTGAAATCTGATTGGTTGTTTTGTTTTACTGTCCCATTCTCACTGGCTGAGAAAAAAATGCGATTTAGAGCAAAAAATAGTGCGATTCGTGAATAAATCGCACCACCGAGAACCAATCAGTTCAGGATAACCAGTGATTTCAAAATGGATTTAATAAAGAGCTTAAGTGAAATGTAAACTAGGAGCCAAACTTTCCTAATTAAAAGAGGTTGGACTGGAATATAAACCATGAGGATATTTTTTGAAATATGAACGGTAAAATGCTTTGCGTTTCTTGTGTTACTTGATGCCTGAGTATTCACTTTGGGACGCTAGAGTTGTATCCCCTTCGGGAACTGATCTTGGCACGGCAAATGAACACAATTTGGAGATAATTTTAAACCTCTGAGCAACTCGTTTGTCTTGGGCGTAGGGCAGAAGATCGTTATTATTATCTGGATTCTGGATCTACCGCAACTGAAATTCGAACCGACTAAGGACTCTCACACAGGACTGAACTTCAATCTAGTGTATTCTTCTTCATTTGCAATACTACTATTCTCAAAGAACAAATTCAAATACTCTCACTTCAAAGTAAAAACGGCTACGAACCACACGTTTCTTGAAGAAATGTAAATACTCCTTCAGCACTAAAGCTTAATGTAAAAATCAGTCGCTGCTGGTGATTTTAATTCACAGAACATCCGATACACTAATATTGCCCCATCATCGGCATCATTACTACCCAGTTTCGGTAGTTTTACTGAAGCGTTTGGGAAATCAACAGTAACAATCTATCAGTACTCACAGACAAATATCTCGACTGAATCAACAAAGTCTGAAGCATGTTACCTGACTCAAAGCTTGTGCTTGGCGTTATTTTAATTCTGCGTATGAGCCAGGTGCCCATCAAGCCTGAGCTCAGGCCCGCTTTCTGTAGCATGAAGTGACTAGGAGTATTTCTACTCCCCCCTGGATGGGATACTAGTCCATCACCCCAGCATTTTATTTCTCTGGTACTCATCTATACACCGGGGTGAAGAGAGGCACTGTGAGAGTAAAGTGTCTTGACCAAGAACACAACACAATAGCCCTGGCCAGGACTCGGACCTGGACCACTCAATCCGGAGGCGAGGGCACTAACCATGAAGCCACCCCCAAACTTAGCGTAACTCTAATTAATTTGTCAGATTTGCAAATTTGTAAGCAATAAGTGAAAGCTTTTCCACTCGGCTTGCAGGGAACTGCTATGGCTCCCTTGCGCTTGCTTAGTTTCTTGATTGTATTGGGCCAAACAGGTGGAATTCTTTAAATGAAAATTATTTTCTCTTCAATTTTTAGGATCAGTCGCATGAGTCGCATGCGAAACGATTTATTTTTCATCATCGCGGACCCCCGGGACCGAGCGGACATACCGGACCGCCAGGAGGGAACGGGTAACGGCCCCCGATATGGTTCGGGTGATGCTGACGCGGGGACCGCATGGAATTCAGTAGCCCGTATCTATGTGGAGGAGATGCCACCGCCACAACATCACTAGTAACGTTTTCGTGGAGTTTCAATAAGATTGAAGTCTCTTTTTAGGGGTTATGAGGATCGTCACGAACTTTTTGTCTTTAGAGTAGCCTTGTGCATGTAATGTAAGGTAAAAGCAACCTGCAGTTGTTCCAGTAACAAACAGGCTTTTTTAAATAAACAGCTTTGAAAGCATATAGTTCAGGATAAATCAGGATAAAGTTGTTTTGTAGATTAATTTCACTGTAACACGGCAAAGGCTCAAAATAAAAGTGGGATTTACACCAATGTAGCCTGCGTAATAAGTGCTGTAGAAGGGGGGTGGGGAGGGAAGGGAGACGTTCTACTTCCTCGTTCGCGAAAATTAACAATTATTCCATGTAGTGGACTGGAACTAGTGGTGGATATTTACCAAGCCTGGAAGCCAGTCAAACTCATTCCCAGGGCTTTACCCTTAGCCTCCTAAACTCGAAGGGAAAAGTACTGGGAACGAGGTTAGAAGCCAGTAGGATAAAATACCGACAAAAATGGATTCAGAAGACTGCAAAGAGATACAAAGTCTTCCGCAGCGAAATTCGCGCGCAAAATCCCCAACAGTGTAAGAGAAGTTACATGATTCCCCAGGTGATCAACAAGAGAAATCAAAACGTGTTTTACGTCTCTCGTGAAATTACAAGAGAGAACGGTGAAAACACAGCCAAAAAAGCGGTTCATTCGTTGATCTATCGAAAAGATTTGTTCAGTTCAGTCTTCTCAATGTTGCTGCCGGAAGATTACACTGAAGGCGGCTGAACACAGTTACTATTTCTTTTTTTTCAATAATCCAGTTACTTGTCTCCTTAAGTATTTTCGTGCCAAACTTCGTGAAATTCTAATGAGCGGTTCTCGAGAAATAGCCGTATTTCCGCGAAAGCTATTCCGCATTCAATCGCAACTTTTTGACTTACTACGCATGCACTGCGTCTTTCGCTAACAAAAAACAATCTGCGAATTGCGGGGTTCTTTGCATCGTTATATTTTCTAACGTACACTTCTCATAAAAGACTAAAACCAGAAATACGTTGTGTTCAGTTATGAGGAAAAATAGCACATATAGCGCGGGCATTGACCAAACAAAATGATCGCTGTATCGACGCCATGCTTGTTTTTTTTTTTGCAATCTTTGTGCGCGTGCTGAATCGCAAAGGCAAGGGCGCGCGAAAATTGTGTTCGGCCACCTGAAGTGAACCGCCGAATTCGCCGAATAGTGGTAAGTGACGTTTTGGTGTAGAAGCTAGCTACCGTCGTGTTTTCGTAGGGACAGACAACTTTTCATCGAACTTGTTAGGTAGCTCCAGCGCATTTCTTCAAAAGTAATAGTAGTCGTCTTGCATTTAAAACCATGCTGTAATACATGTCACAAATCAGTTGATTGTTTTAAATTTGATAACCTCTAAACGAAAACGACACTTTAAGACGGTGCCTACTAAATACAAAGGTTTTTACGCCAGGTTAGGACCACGCGGAAAAAGTAGATCTTTGCAAGGGCTATTGGAATCCACAAAGAAAAATGGGGGTAGTCATGCATTTTTTCGAGATAATTAGCCTTGAATCTCAATAAAAATGCTGACATCATCATTTTTCTGAAAAAAAAGAAAAGACATTTCTTCAGAGATTTCCTTAGAATTTGCCCTTACATACAGAAAAGCAAACATATTTATAAAGATCTTAAAATTGCATGGTAAATGGTAACATATATAAAAAACCATTTTTGGTATGTTTTTAATGACAAAATCGTTGTAACAGCGCTCGTAGCGTTTCGCCGAAGACTTAGCCATTAGTACAAATATACTAGCTTTCTATCGCGAATGCCGTTCTCCGATTGGCTACGCTACTATTCTCTTGCGGTTAACAAAATGTCGGCAGCTTCTTGGCGTTTTCGAAGTGACTGTGAAGAGGATGCATATGTAGACAAAGTTTTAACCGACGGGTAGATTATACTAAAACAATTCGATTAGTCGCTCTCGATTTCTATGCGTGATAATCGACTCAGGCTGCGCCCTCAAACTCAGGCTCAAATCGAGGGCAAAATTTTTCATGGAATCCTCGTTACGTCCGTTCATAATGTTAGAAGGGAGAGCGGGGAAGCATAAACAAAACGAGGGTAAAAGAAAAACGATCAAGAAACGTCAGTCATAAGGTTAAGTCTGTATAAAAGCCAAGTGGCCCATCAGGCCGGAACTAATCCCGATATCTGTAGCATGAAGCGACTAGAAGTATGTCTAGTGCCCTGTGAATGGGATGTTAGTCCATTACAGGGTTACCCCTTACATTAAATACCATTTCAGCACTAAAGGTTAATTTTAAAAAAATCGTTGCTAGTGATTTTAATTTACAGAACATCCGATATACTAATGTTGCCCCATCATCGGCATCGTTACTACTTTCGGTAATTTTGCTGAAGCGTTTGGGAGTCTATCAGTACTCCCATATCTCGACCAAATCAACAAAGTCTGAAGCATGTTACCTGACTCAAAGCTTGTGCTTGGCGTAGGTTAATTTTAAGTCTATATAAGAGCCAAGTGCCCCATCAGGCCGGGGTTTATCCCGGCTTCTGTAGCATGAAGCGACCAGGAGTATTTCTACCCCGTCTCCGCCCCCGTCCTGGGTGGGATGCTAGTCCATCACCCCAGCAGTTTAGTTCCCCGGTACCCATTTCTACACCTGGGTGAAGAGAGGCACTATGGGAGTAAAGCGTCTGGCCCGGTCTTGCCCAAGAACACAACGTAATGTCCTCGGCCAGGGCTCAAACCCGGACCGCTCGATCCGAAGACGAGCGCAGTAACCATGAGGCCAATGCGCCTCCCGCGTTAGAAGGTGGACTGGGGAATTTATAAACAAAACGAGGTTAAAAGAAAAACGATCAAGAAACGTCAGTCATAAAGATTGTTTTAATTTAGACGAGTTAGAAAATAATAAATGATCATTAATTTTTCACAATTCGCATTTTGGTAAGCTATCAACTTAGCGTGTTTTGGAGACGTTTTTCATTTTACAGAGTGAGAGAGATACAAAACAACACATTTGTGCCATTCCTGCTAACTTCATCATAAACGTTTTGAACAAACTTGGCTTGGATCATGCTTCGCTTCTCGCTTTCCTAATAGAAAACTTAACAGAACCCAAGGAGACGTGTAAATGTCACTGCATGCCAATTTTAATGCATGCAGCTTTGGTTTTTAAAAACTAAACTCTGTTGTTACATTTCAAATCTTGTTATACGAATATAAACCTCTGTCGACCAGTTTCTCTCTTCCTTTGCACTGTTTTTCCACAACTACTCAAAACATTAATAAAGAACGCCAAACATTCCGTAGTTTTGAGGAGCTGTGAAAGATAACGGAGGCAATTTTCGTAATGCTTTTTTGCGTAGTCTTCCCTGTGAATTTATAGGTGTTTTTTTTTCTGTCGATGGAGTATTCATTAGGTCATCAGACTTCTGATTTCCTTGTGCATTTGGCAAAGAAAGTCCACATAGCTGTGAGCCACTGGGTTGATGCCTTTGTCTTCAACTAAGAAATGTTTAAACCATCCTTCGAGCTTGTCTCGCTGTCGGACAACAGTTAACTGAAAACAGCAATAGCAAAGATTTAATTAACCACAATAAACGTGAGAAAGATGTTAATCAATCAGTCACTAAAATACTTCAGAAAGCATTTTCTAGTTCTCCCAACATGAAACACGAAGCCTTGTCTTTCTGTTCAAATAACGGGCACTTGAAATCACCAATTTTAAGTTGAAGTGGTTTTAATTTTAATTACAAACATTGTAAAGCGCCACTGAGCTCTGGAAATGAGCGCTATATAAATTTATGTATTGTATTGTATTAACATTTCAGGCTTTCTCTACACTTCTTTGTTTATTATGAGCGATTTAGTTATGCGCGCGCCAGTCTCAAGCAAAACTGTCTTGGAAAGTTGTCTAACGCGCTTTTTTATTGCATGGCACAATGTTTATTTTCTGCTTTCTCGTGGCTGTACTTGTTGGTTACATACAGACCAAAGTGACGCTAAGTTGTACCTTAAGTTCGTTTAGTATCTTAGTTCGGCAGAGGAATGTTGATAGCAACCTCTGTTCAGATTGTGGAAATTTATGTGGCCGACAACAGTCCATGTCTGGACTCTGACAACGGAGTAGTGAACAAAGATGAACACACCCCATGACTTATTGGTACTCTAGATTCAAATCATTCACTCGTGTACCTTGAGATAGTGTTGCCTCTGATCTTGAATCTGCCGTATAATGTCATTTAGGCGAGAAGAAAGAGGATTATCAAGGACTGGAAGAGAAGTCTGGCAAAAAACAAAGTAACAAATTCGTTAGAATTCAGTGTTGTCACGTTCGCTTAACCATCAGTTATTCAGCTGAGAATGAAAGGGGCTGATTGCTAAAAGGAAACAGCTTTAAACAGAATCGATTATAAAAAGCATCTATTAATACGGTAAGGAGAATTCTGTATGTCGACATAAGCGTTTCTGATACCCTCCTTTGGGCCACGTAACTATTAGACGCGCTCATTTGGAGATCTGGAACTATCATCATGGTCAATCACTATACTGTTCTACATAATCTTCTTTCCTTGAGCTGTAATTCTCTTCATGTTCTCAGTTTGTCCTGACTTAGATAACAAGTCTATTGATATCTTACCATTTCGATGTCGACTTGTCCAATCGTATGCGCTCCAAACACTTGGTTAAGCCAGCTGGGGTCAACTTGAAGCCCAATCCACATGAATAGGGATATTCCATTTTCTGTCAGTAACAAATGCCCATTAAAAGGTCTAGCTACTTACAACAAGCAAAATTTTGACTGGATAGTACGGGATTTTTTCCCTTTTTTCCGCGCTTGATGTTTTCCCGCGTTTGACACAGATTTTTCCCGTACTTGTCACTTCATGTTTTCCCGCGCTTGGCAGATTCTTCGCGCACTTGGCACGGATTTCATGTTTTTTCGCACTTGGCACAGATTCTTCGCGCTGTTGGCACGGGCTTCATGTTTTCCCGCATTCGACACAGATTTTTGGCGCGTTTGGCACTTCATGCTTTCCTGCGCTTTACACAGATTCTTCGCGCGATTGGCACGGGCTTCATGTTTTCCCGCGCGTGGCACATATGGCACGCTTTGGAGGTTACTTCGAGTTAATTTTTGTTTTTTGCTCGACAGATATTACAAAACTCTCCGGCTAAGAACGCAGTAGCTTAGAAATGCAGCTGTTCCTTTAAAGTGTTTTTGAGGAGACTGGGCCAATCTGGGGCTTGAGGAACGTGACCAAAACCATCTCCAGTCGTTGTGGAAATGAATAACATTACGCTCGGGTAAAGAAGAACTACTCACCCAGCAAGTAAACACCATTTTCTGACATTCGATCAGCCGAACATCTGATAACTTTCGGAAGATCTGTCGAATCCATGTCCAAATCGTGCTGAAGGGCACCAAACAAGAACAAAAAAAAAATTAACGCGTTAGAAAAATCCGACGGCTTCACATCCTATCATTACAGTAAAAAATAACATTGTCACTCGATAAATTGTTAGATTAGTTTTATCAACTTTTCATGCATGCGCCCTGGTTCTTCCATTGATTGAAAAATGAAAACAACGTCAGTCCGTAGGGAGAGACGTTTAATAAAGTAAGAAGTACGTAACTTAACCGTGTGAACAGAGCATACCAATGAGAAAAGCCTTGGATAGAAGTACGGCACTGACGCAGCTTGATCCATTGACATCACTGATCTCATTAACCAACTGCGATCATCAGAACTCATCTCTGAACCTTAGACACAAAACAGCAAATTAGAGTTACTTTTCTACACCAATACACTCATCTTATGTAATACCTATATATAACACCTCCCCACAGAAATTACATAAGGCCATAATGTGACAAGATTGTGTAGCTTTCCTATTATCAATTTGGAGACTTTAAATTTCCACACCAAGTGAAGAAATACCAACAGTTTAGGGCCCTGTAAAACCCAAAAATTCATATCGCAATGTAATGAAGAGGAAAACTTACCTCCTAAAAGTATGTCATTCTTTAAAATACAGTTTGTGTAGAGTGGCAACAGTTTCATACACTCTGGAAGGATCAACTAGAGACAAAATATACAAGCACATATTTTGTTTTCCTCTCGCTATGAAACTAAGACTTTTACAGGATACATATTACATACTCATTACGCTTTATAATCATGTCTTTTCAGTGGGTTTCGCGGGCATATCAGGCGAGTTTGGTCGAGCCATGGCTCGTATTTCGTTGAGACATAGTCGACCAAAAATACCCACAGCAGGACCATACGAACCTGATATGCCGCCGAGGCGTACCAAAAAAGGCGCTATTGGCTGTTTACAGATAACACATGGAATGTGATTTAGCGTGGTCTGTACTCTTATCGACAACGATTCGTATCATCACAGTGGTCAAAATGTTGTGGACTCACGAGGTGCAGCAGGTTGCTAGTGACATTGTTACGCAAGAAAATTAAAAAAATATTCTTTACAAAAAAAACAGATAGCATTGTTTTAAAATTTTTACCTGACCAGCAGATGAAGGTGAAGCACAGTTTCTTCTGTAACAGGCCAAAATCTGTGCACATTGATTCATTAGGTTTTCCCTGATTGACTTAGGTGATGATGTGTATACTTGTCTGATGGCTAGATGAAAAGAACAACAAGCACAGAACATTTTTTTCTTTCTTATTCAAAACTGATTCTTTGTGCTATAAATCTTGTTCTTAGGAACATTGAGGCAAGGGTTGACTAACTTATAATACCGTCGACTGACAAACACTATTCACTTGACTCTGAAGGTGACTTCCGTTCGATGTCAGTCACCAACAACAGTTCTTTTCAGAACTACCCTCACCCGAATGATCACACAAGACGAACTATTGATACTCCTGGGTTCGAACCATTTTAACCATTGAGGCAGGGCTCATCTTTATCGCTGCTGGTTAGTCTTGACAATATGTATGGTCTAAGATATCTGACAGTGTGTATAGCGTTGAAAGTTTGAAAACGTGGTAGGAAAAAAGTCCTTGCATTTTTTTTTTTGCAAGCCTAATGGCTAAGAAATGTTTATCCCCGTCTCCAAAGGATCTGCTCACAACACAAACTCTCCCAAGGAAATTTACACCAAAAATGAATTCCCGGTTCCATGTTTAAGGGAGTAAGGAGAATGTTACTGTGGATCTTGCTGCAAGAAGAGCTCCAGGTTAGAGAATGGAGCAAATCAAAATAAAGTCAAATTCTCCTCACCTTGTTTGGCTGCAACATTGACATATGTGTCCATTTCACAGCAGCGGAACAAGTCAGATAACTGACTGCAAGTAGAGAAGGCCAAGTTGTGCACTCTTAAGCGCCGCTGTCCACTGATTGATGTATACAGCAGTGCACACTGGAAGTATGCCTGACTTTCCTCAGGTAGCTTGTCATCATGTTTGATTTCAATAGCAATAGCCTAACAGAAGAAAAGCAATCTAATGAGTGATAATCCAACACAATGCTGGATTATCCACTGTTAATTCAGGGGACAGTGTTTTTCTTCATCTTGTATCATTAAGCAAACTCAGTGAAGTATTGTTTCTCTCCCTGGCAGAATGCACTCTGATTGCAAACTACTCCCTGCACTTTTTTCAGCTTACACCAATGGTTCATTGTTACCCATATCTACTCCAAAGTGAAGAGAGGCATTATTAGAAGACAGGACAAATAGATCACAATGATAAAAGCCAGAGACTAAGTCCTCATCTTCAACTATTCAAACCAGAATAACTATCAGATCACATGGAATGAAAACTTGTTTGGCCTCCCTGATCTGCCTCGCATTATACAAGGATACTTTGTAAATGGCGAAAAAATAAAGCAAACAAAACATCTCCTTGGTAAGTCGACAGTACCTTGTGTGGATCAATGATGGCCAGTTCCACATCTGTGGTGTTGCTCATGTAACAATTGCCCCAGAAATCAACTGGCCGCAGCCCTGAGGTAATAATAATAATAATAAATAATAATAATAATAATAATAATAATAAAAACAATCTTTAAAGAGGAAGCGCCCTTCACGTAAATACATGGTTTTCAGGGAGGTCCTCTATAAAATAAAAAAGCATTAAAATCTAATATAAGAAATACAAGTATCACAGATGAAAAGAGACAGCACATTACCCATGCTAAGTCACAAGAACCAGTAGGTTAAGACAGAGGAATGGGGGCTTATCCAGGAAATAAAAAAGATCTGTCAAATCACCTGTGCTACATCTCAGTCTCATGACTGCATCAAATCCAACATTACGTTGAAGATTTCTCTTGAGATCTCCACGGAACTGGTCACCATGTGTGGCTTCCTACAGTGTTCAGTTAAATAACAGGGAGACAGATTAAATTCCAAACTCTGCTTAGTTGTAAGGCACATGAATAGACACATAATTTATGAACACTTCTGGAAATTGGAATTGGTGCACTTGCAAGCACCTGAATTTTGCAGGTTTTATATTTTTTCAACAAGAATGTCAGAACATAAGATTTGGGAGGATGAAACATAAAGGCAATACCTTGAAATAGGAATATCTGTATATTTGTCCCCCAGTGAGAGTAGCCACTGAGCCAATGGTTGCCACATCAATGTAGGCATTAGGGAAGAGAAACAGATCCACAGCAACGCCGTTTTCCACACACTCTTTTGCAAGTTTCTCGTAGAAGGAATTCTGTGGGGTCAGTATTGTCTGAAACAAAAGAAACCAATTTTCATACCAAATTTCAACATTTCAAAAAATTAAAAAATGCTGAGAAAATGACCCTTTGTGAGGATATTATTATAAATGCACATGTTGCAATTTCTTGGTTGTTATTCTTCTAACAGATCCCCAGAATTTGTTTGTCCATGTGTCAATTTATCCATCTCTCTGTCTGTCCATCCAGTTGGCTGACTGACTGACAGACTGTCTGTCTGTCTGTCTTTGATTTAGTTTTGAAACAGCATACCTTCTCTTTTTCAGAGCCGAGTAGTTTTCTGTCTTCTCTGTTCTTTAATTTTCCAGGTGCTTCAGCAATAGGCAAGGATGAGTGGAAAACAAACAGCTTCCCTGAAATACCAGCAGCCTGTGGGAAAATAACATTGTTAGACAAATTTGATTATAGCAAATAGTGCCAAATTAGCAGAGATTAACAGCATGGAAACAGCTCTAGCAATAAACCTTTTGCACAAGCATAACATTGTTGGGGGTTTCCCACCTTTAATGCTTCTTTTCCAGCTTGAATGACAGGACCAAGCACTGTTTCTGTTTCCCTGGTTTCTCCAAACATTGTAGGAATTTGTTCCAAAAGGCTAACAATATGAATCATAGAGAAGGTATTTCAAATGACTTGCAAAATAAAACAGAGCATATTAGACTGGCACTCTTACACTAAAAAAAATTAAATAACAGAAAGGACACTATAAGTTTACTACAGTAAAAATGTGTTGAGGTACATGTAAGTAAAAAGGTCACAGGACAGTTACTCTACTTTTTTTACACAGATGAAAACGATCTGAAAAATTATGATCATGAAGATTTTTGCAGTAATAAACATCATCCAACCTGTCCAGACATACCTGTCTACTACACTTCTGGCTTCCTGGGGACTTACTAAAAAGCCATCAACAAGGGGGACAAACACATCTTCAATATCTGAAACTACCATCATCTGTGGCTGGGCAAGGTTACCCTGTCAAAGACATAAGGAACATATGAAGAAATGTCACAATTTCCACGCGAGTATCAAAAGTAATTCTCATTTCCCTTACCGGTAGTTTTTCTATTACTAGCTTAATCAATCAGCACACGTTTTCCTGTACTTTGTAGCAGCTACATGGACTGGACTGCAAACACCCTTTATGATTGGCTTAAGGTTACAGTATACCTTCGGGTCGGCAATTTTCTTCAAATTTGGATTTTTGGGTCAAAATAGAGGTCGAAGAATAATCTCTAATTTCTGAAAAAAATTTTTGAAAAAGGCTAAATATTGGCGGAGAAATGGCGGTTTTACGTTTTCACCGGAAGTAAAAGTTTACCTCTTGATTGACAGCCCTATGGCGCGTATGCAATCATAGACCACGTTTAAACCATGGACCGGTTCGAAAAAGCGAAAACAGCGAAGAACGAATGAAAATACATCAATGAGTGAAGAAGCGAAAGTTCGCCATGCGGATGAAGGCGGGCAAATATTCGTGGTGAGAGAAAAGAAAGGTTCTGTAAAAATTTCGGAACTTGACAGCAATAACAGGGATGCTGACAGAGACTCTTCTGATGAGTCCGATATCGACGAATCATCGGACTCATTGAGACCATTTGAAATATTATCCATGCACAGTTGCCCACACACAGTTGCTCTCCGCGCTGTCTTTTGTTTGTTTCCTTCGCTCAGCCACTCTAGCGTTCGTATCCTTTTTAGTCTTCCCCATTTTGCCAGACCAGCTTCAAGAAAAACCGAGCTACAGAAAAATTCTCTCTCTGCCTTCGGTTCCTTGAGTGCATTGCGAAACACAAGAGTTTTTTAGAGATTCGCACGTAAATTTCACCAGGCGGTTAACGGCAGTAAACTTTCCCTGCTCTGATTGGCTTAGTTACCTGAGAACCCAGTTGAAGGCGTTTGTGGGCGGAGTTTGTTCGCGAAGCAGAAAATTTTTCTTAGCGCTGTTTTCTCGAATAAATTTTTTCACTTGAAGCAGACACTTTAAAGAGTTATAACTAAAAGGGAATTTGTTCAATTGCTCTTAAATTTGGACAGTGACTAGTTTAACATATAAACTACAAAAGCGTGTCTGGGAATTGTTAATTTCGAAATACTTTTTCTTCGAGAGCGATTTTTGTACGATCACTCCACATTTTGTTAATCCTATTTTGAAAATGTTCTGTAACTTTTTACTGCAATCGAATATGCCAAAACGCAGACACGTTTTTTAAGCGCTTTGGGCCCTGAAACCGAGGAAAAAATTAAATTGGCGAAAAACGAAATTCGCTTTGACTTGTAGCTTTCAAAAGGTGATTCGGGCGCTCGCATTTAGTGGTCGTGAAAAATTCGACAATTCATTTTCTTTCAAAATTGTTGTTATAGTTTGATAGCCAGCTCCATAAGCTTTAATTTGATATAGGGGTTTAGGTATCTACAGCTTAAACCGCACGCGCTACATCGCTTGCGCGCGAGACACCCCTGAAGGTATACTGTAACCTTAAGTGATCACTTTGGTCTGGGATTTACGACAACCGACTTAAAATAGCTCAAATAATTGAAGGGGTGCTTGGAAAAAGACCCTAAGTGACATCTGGTAGACTGCAAGATTCTTCTAGCAAATTGTTTTTTGCCTCCTTCCATGAGAAAAAAGGAGAATTTGAGATGACACCACAAGTCACTTGAGGCTTTTTTCCACACACCTCTTCAATTATGACAAATTTTGACACCAGTAGATCAATTTATGAACAAAAAGTATCCCATATTAGCCACGTCCTACAAGATGAAGTCATTCATGACTGAGATTGAATAAAAGAACAACTGCCTCCCTTTGAATAACTCTTCAGAATACAAATTGACTGAAGAGATGCACCTTGCACAGTCAAACTAACACATAACAGGCATTGGCAAAGAACAGCAAGTTTTCAAAGACATGCACTAACCTTGACATTGTAGAAATGCAGATGATTGCTATATGTTACAAATCCAACTCTAACGGAGGAATTCTGCTGACCATGCTCCCTATGAGACCAGGAAAATAGTCTGAGTGAACTGAATTCTCTGTCACAAATTGCTTTTGTCTTTTTTTTTACTTTCTACTTCTGATCTCTAACTCCTTACTAATGACATTTAACAGGACTACAAAAATCTTTATAATATACCAGTAGCTTTGTATCATTTTTATAATATAATATATATATATATATATATATATATATATATATATATATATATACTACCTAGTTATGCAATGCTTTTAAGTGGTATACTGTGGAATATCCCACTCAAAGCATTGCATTACTATTTTTATATTTGCCATAAAAATACAATGGCCAACACAACATCATCATCATCATAATAATAATAATAATAATAATAATAATAATAATAATAATAATAATAATAATAATAATAATTGGTCTCGGCCCTAAGGACTCTAAGCAAACATTACGTGAGGACGATAATAATAATAATAATAATAATAATAATAATAATAATAATAATAATAATAATAATAATAATAATCTTTCAACAGGGAGCCCACTTCACATACATGTGGTTTTCAGTGGGGCCCTGCAAAAATAAAATTGCAAAAGCTAAAGAAATAGTAGTCAGGCATGACACATGATGGGACATTTGCAAGTAATACTGTCGAATACACAACAGCTTTCCTGTATTCTGGTTGGCTGCATTTTTTTATGGTATGGTATAGAAAACAATTTACAGCAAGTCCGAACGGTCTTTCCCTGAATATGTTTCTCAACCAAACAACTTAAATTACATTTAATCAACTGCAGCCTTAAGGGCTGACTAAACCCTCAGAGAGAAAAAATATGCAAAGCTCACTTGGGCAGGACATCCAAGAGTTCCTTGAGCTCCTTCATAAGCATTCTAACCATTCCACACTGCATACTCTGGTATGACACGTCAATCATAAATATATAGGCAGGAGCACCTGGAAGCTTTTGATCCTGAGGAGAATGAATAAGAAAAAGTACCATGTTACTCTCACAGTGCCTCTCTCCACCCAGGTGCACAAATGGGTACTGGCAAATTCAATGCTGAAGGTAACCCTGTGATGGACTAGCTTCCCATCCAGCCGGGAGCAAGAATATTCCTAGTCCCTTCATGCTACAGAAACTGGGATAAGCTCCCTTACCATGTTACAGAAAAGAAAAAATAAACAAAACCTTTTTCAACTAGACTCAACTAGATAACATTTTATCCAAGATCTGTATGTAGTTTTGCACACGAAAAGACTTTTTCTATACTTTCCCCAAACTGTTGTTTTTCCTTTTTCAGAACCAGAATAAATCCAGGCAGAGATCCAATTTCTGCCAAATCTGTAGGTGACATGTATTAATTTTGAATGAACTACTGTGAAACTTGTTACGGGTTGCTTAAAATTCTGATTTACCCAGACATAATTTACTTCTTCACACCTAGTTTACAGGTGTGGATAACAAGTCTTAGGATTTTCATATTTCTGTATGAATCCTAACTAGTTGTTTTGCACACAGCTCTACTAAAGGTGGCTCCATAGGGTAATCAGTTATAGCATTGCGCACGCAAGTGTTATGTTTTGAATGCTATTTTTGCATTCGCTTTCACACCTAGTCCTCTCAAACTTATTACATGTAATAAGCAATGATTAAATAGTGTTTTGCTATCATCTGGGGTAAAATTTTGGGATTTAGTCTTAAATTATAAATGGCCAAACAAATCGGTTTTTTACTGTTTTTATGGCTTTATTTGTGATTTTCATGAATTCCCTTCAGTGAAATCTTCCAAAATTTTTACATCACATCGCTTCCAGTGTGATACGAATTTTAAACACGAAGAAAGTAGGGTTTGTAAAGGCAGTTTTTTCAATATTTTCAAATTTATGTCTTTTACCGCTGCAAAAAATCTGGTCCTATAGATTTCCCTGAAAAACGGGCTCCGACTAAAGTAAAATATTTACTACCAATCAGCCAAATTTTACAGAATTTCACACAAGGAAACAGGAGAAATTTCACTGTCAGTTTTGCTTTTTGTGCTCATGTTGACGTAATAAAATATCGTAAAACACTGACGTTTTCCTTTGAGCGCATGCAGATTACTTCTTCAGCACTCGCGTCAGAGTAAAACAATAGGGGGCCACCTTAAGTGAAATTTGGCAGTATGATATGTATTGAGAGAGACAATATCTTCAGTAGTTGATGATTTTTCAGATTCTTATCATCTGCCTACTTCACAGTGTGTTGAGATTGTAAGGGGAAATTAAACACTGATCAATCCAGTATGACAATTACCTTGCAATAATCTTTCGTGGCTATGAATTCATATGATCCAAGATGAAGCTCTGGTCTGTCATAGACATCAAGCCTCATCCCTTGGTGGTCAAGATGACAAAAGTACTCTGCAGGAACTGCAACAAAAAATAAAACAAAAATTGACTTACAAAAAGTAGTCCAAGGGTTAATAAATTTATTATTGACTTGTATCTGTCAAAATATGGTCTTCTCCACAAATATAGCACTATGCAGATGAAAAAACTGGACACACTGTTCAAGTTATTTTCAAACAATATTATAATAGCTCTACTAATAGATAGACAGTTTGAAAATAAGCAAGACAAGGTTTGCCAAATGATGAAAAAAGTTTTAACTGACTAGTGTCTGCAAATATGAAAAATTATCATAATTATGGAATAATGATTCATATAGCATTACCTTCTGATGAGTAGTTGCAAATGTTGCACATAAATCTTCGGCCGCCATCGACAAACTGTACAAAAGGATTCATGTACGCCTTGCAGCGGTTACACCTCACAGGGCCAGTAGGACTGTAGTCCATAATGCGAAGAGGAGCCTGCACAAAGATCGACAGATACATATATTAATTTTACTACCTTGCCATACGCTACAGTCACAAAATTGCCCCAGCTCTCGGGGGTTTCATTAAGGGCCAAACACCAAGCACATTGACCGGCTGTTAGGCCGATTTTGCCCAGCTGGTTTGACCATCTACAATCGTGGACAAAGGTCCTTAGGACACTTATGTAATGTAGTGGATTATCTGTGTTTTAGAACTGAAGTATGAAGAAAACGCTGCTATATCCTTTATAAACGGGTATCTGTCCCCCCTCCCCGCCAACACAATGTTGAAAATCAGGTGAAACTGCACGTGTTAGTTTTCAACATTGTATGGGGGGTGGGGGGCGAGGTTAGACAGGTGAAGTTGTATTTGCGCCTGGCGTGTACGCAAAAGCGCCAAAAGTGCAAATTTGTCCCAGGACTTTTGTCCATGATTGTAGCAGAATGTTTCTCTCATAAAGAAGTTCAGTTCAAACAGTTTTGCCCGCCTGTGAAAACCAGTTACCCTCCTGCTGAAAATGTTAATGAAACCCTTGCCTTCTTCTTGCTGGATGCCATTCATTTCTTTTCAGTACCAGAGCTGAGAATTTGGTGGTACATCAAGACAGAAGTCATGGACCCTTCTGATTATTTTCTTTATTCTCATCACCTGTCTGCTTGCCATTATACTCCCATCACTGGGAGAAATTGGATGTTAATCAGTCATGAAGGAGAATGTCATAGGGGTTTAATAGGGCATGTACTAAAACTAGGAACACAGAACACCTGAACATGGTAAAACTTTAGGTTAGTTCAAGATTAGGGTAAGAGTCCCTTTTTTAGGGTTCTTGCTTCGGTATAACGACAATAGCGTCCATTTCCATCCTTATACTAACCTCTGAAGGGCCTGTTTCAGCAAAGGGAGTTATGACTGTGGCCAAGGGTATACTGGATGCTTGAAGTAAATCTTTGTTACACGGTATATTATACATTGTACACCTCATGAAACGAGGGCTACAGTTACCTAACACAGTAAAGAAGAGAAAATAAGACCCAATCTGAACAAGAGAAGCAACAGCTAACTAAAAAAGTAACACAATTATTTTGGTGTTCCCTAGCCTAAAATAGTGCAGATAACACCAAGTCAACCCACAACATTGTAAATATTTGACAGAACACTAGCAAAGTTAATAGCTCTCTGTCAAACAAAACACTACTCACAAGTTCTTGTTCATTTATATAATATGTCCATCATGGAAAATGAGTAGAAAATTGTTTACAAAAATGATAGCAGTTTGCTTCATGTCTGCAAGTTTCTTTCCATGATCGACACCTTCCATCTTCGCAAATCTGTTTAGCATAAATTTACAACACTGATACACTGATCAAGTCTGATAAGGATGATCACCTACCGTCATCTTGTACAACAAAGTTGCTTGTGACCAGAGGAGGAGTCCTTCCTCTTGTACTTGTAAGATATGGAGAGCCTTTAAATGAATCATTGTCATCTTTCATCACTTGAATCTGTTCAAGTCACAAACCGTAGAAAATTAAAATGAAATCTTGAAAATTTCAGAGAGGATTAGATCAATGAACTCCAAACTTTCCTTTGTCAGTGGTTGGGAAAAAGCAATTTTCCAGCCTTTTAGCATCAATTTTAGCATCAATTTTAGCATTAACTGCCTGACTGATGAAGTCTCTTGGACATTTTTTTAAGGAAATTCAAATTACAGAGGAACTACTAGCCAGAAAGATATTCAGGGGGGGTAGTACATTAGAGTTACAGCTTGCCAAAAGGCAGATCCTGAAATTTGTTTTCTTTGAACCCTGTACCAGGCTTTTAGCCAGGATTTGAAAAGTGGGCATGCAAAATGTGCTATAGGGCCTGCTCAAATGAACAAGTTTTAAGGCAACATATGAAAAATAAAAGGATTTTCTTTAATAAGTAGCTGTCCACAGGATGCCTGGACGTCCATCTGGCTAAAAGCCTGCCCTGTACATGCAGGACTTGTCATAGCACTCACCGGACTGGGCATCTGATCAGGATCAATTCTTCTCTGTTGTTGCATTGGAGAGTTCATGGGTGATTGGGGTCCCATACCGTGTTGACCAGGACCAGTTGGTGGCATCCCTGTCATGGATCCTGCACCAGGATACATGGACTGGCCCTGCCACAAGAAATACAATTACACTTAACGTCCACAGTTGGGAAAAGGAAGTCTTGTAAGATATACCACACAGCTTTTCACAACTGGATGAAATCTGTTCCACGCAACAGATGAATTAGACCATGCTCCTATAAAACAACATGAATCTGCTTGAAACATGCTAGAGCACTGCCCAGACTCACTGTATGTGAAGGCATTCCCATCGATCCAGCTGATGCCTGATTCTCCACAGGACTCGGAGGTGCATGACCTGGGTACAAGCGCCGACCACCAGGTAAACCACTATGCGACATCCCAGCACCAGAAGCCCCACTAGGAGGTGCTGCCTGACCAAGTGTTGGTCCTGACAGACCTGTCAGTCCTGCACTGGCTGGCCCACCAAAAGAAGGACCTGACATACTAACCTGAGAACCGGGATAAGTACTTGGCATAGGCTGCATTTGCGTGGCACTGGGTCTACCCATGGAGGGTTGGGTCATGCCTCCCATAGGAGGTGCACCTGAAGAGACAGGAGGGGGGAAGCCAGGTTGGTGCATTGGGGGCATGCTGGGCATCGTTGGAGGGCCTGGAGGTCGACTTGTGGGTGGTGCCATCTGAGATCCCATGGGTGATAAAGGAGGTGCTGTTGTTAGTGGACCTCTGTATGGTCCTTGCTGCAAGAGACAAAAACAGAGTTTGGATATCTAATAAGACACTGTTGAGGCTACAGAGAAGTTAATTTGTATCCATTAACCTGGTATACCCAAGAATGTAGCTAAGAGCTGGCAGCTGTTTATTTCACTGGCTGAAAGAGAGCACATTGGCAGCTGAAATTTCACAGAAATTAACAAAAAAAAAAGGCCACAAAAGCCACCTGGGCTTGTCAGTGAGTCACGTTAATTTTTTCTTTGCACATTCCTGTATACCGAGAAAATAAAATCTTTGGTTTCAACCACTAGCCTGACTTCACTTGCCCTTGAAATATTACAACTTAAGCCACAAATATATTGTATCCTGGTGGTAACGAAACTCTCACAAGATCCATATAATCACAGATTTCTGTTATGTTACATGTACATCATCACTTTAAATGCTTCAGATCAAATACTATCATGCAAATATAAGGAGACTTAGAAAGACAACATCTGCTAAACTGTTTAGAAATTCATGGTTTAAACATCAAATTGTTGAATGTATAAAACACTTTGTTTGCCACACTTCTCTTTTGGTTTTCTAAATTGTAGTGCCAATACTCTCAAATGCAAATTACTAGAACGGCACCCAAAATTTTAGTCTGTACAAAGAATACATTACTTAATGAACAGGTTACAATATCCCATTCCCCACCACTACCTGACAGGAGACAAATTGCTTAACTTACTGTGGTGTTTGGCTGGGGAGGCCAGCTGCCTAATGGTGGTTGTTGCTGAGACAATGGTGGTTGACTTTGTGAGCTGTTGATATGCAAGTTACTCATCTGTTGAGTCATCTGTAAATAACAAGAAATTCAATCACGGCCTGTACTATAGATACAAGCTGCTAGGCTTGACGTTCACACTTGACATCTACAGGTAAATACACAGTAAAATCTTTATTTTGTTCTTCTTTGAGGGCGATTTCAATTGAATGTCAAAAGTAATCAGGCAATGACTTTGGTTTTGGTTTTACTATGGTTTGAGATTGGCTGAGAAGTCTAATTTGTAAGTAATTGGTTTGGTTTTGGTTTTGGTTTTGGTTTTATGACACTCAATTAAAAACCACTCTATGCTTAGCATATAACACTTTATGGGCTAGGGAAAATGCAAACCAGTAAACATGTTTCTCAAAATGGCCATGTTTATTCAAATGGCCAGTTATACTCTAAACCAATATTCTAGACATAACTTAACACCTTATTCACACTTGTCCATCTACCAATAAGTATAGTCATGTGTGTTATTTTGAGTTAAATTTGCCTTTATTAGGGAGTGTCAAACCTGTTGCTGCTGATGCCCAGGAGCGGGTCCATGCTGCTGCTGAGTATTTCCTGGTTGAGGGGGATACTGCGGAGAAGGATAAGTGCCACTTTGAGCTGGCGTCTGCTGCACTTGGCTGGGAGCACCTGGTCTTGACGGCTGGGGAGGCATCCCAGGCCTCTGGGTCTGTTGCTGATGTTGTTGAGGTGGTACCCCCGGTCTTGATGGTGGTTGCTGTTGAGGAATCCCTCCAGGTCTCTGTGTCTGTTGTTGAGGAGGGAACCCAGGTCTTGATGGAGGCTGCTGCTGGGGAAACCCACTGGGTCTCTGTAATGGATGCTGGTGAGAAGGAGCCCCTGGTCTTGATGGAGGTTGTTGTTGAGGAAACCCTCCAGGTCTTTGGGGCTGCTGTTGCAAAACAGGAGGGAACTGTTGTTTCTGTTGATCAGGTGGGGTAGGCGATGAATTTGGAGGCTGGTGAGGAGAAGGCGACAGTCGCTGACTAGGTTGCTGTGTAGGAGAACCTTGAAATTGATTCCCAGCCTAAAAAAAGAGGAGAATTACTGTCATTTATATGGAGTTATCATTTAAAAGCAAGCATCAGGCACTGAAGCATATTGATTCCAAATGACACAAACTACAGTGGAACCCTATTTATACCATCACCAACAGGCCATGAAAATTTGGCCATATTAACGGGGTAGGATCAAATTTCATGACTGGTCTAAACTGAGTGACGTCTAAATAGATATATCACAATTATGCCTCTAAACTACTGTTCTTTAAAAAGCATCCGGAGAGCAGATATATATAATTTTAAAAAAATTGAAACTTCAATCAATTCATACAATATTAACATTGGAAAGATGAACATAACTGGTTTGAGTGGCCGTATAAACAGGGTAAAATTGTAATGGATTATACAGGTTGGGATTTCAGAATGTGGCTACTGACCAAATTAACAGGGTGGCCACATTAACGGGTTTTCTTATAAGAAAATGTATGGGCCTTTCGCCGGGACAAAAAAAGTGGCCGCAATAACAAGGTGACCGTAAGACGGGGCTCCACTGTAATGGCATCTAATGTCTCATGTACCTGTAACTAACTTTTTCTTTCAAAATATTAATCAATTCAGTTTTGGAGATTATATCAACAATAGCCTCCATTTGGCATTTGGATATTAGTCTGGGAATATTATCTGTTCCGAGAAGCAAACAGTTTTAATTTCTGAGAGGGAAGCTTAAAGAAAACTTTGAGTTCCAAAGAACAGATCATGTCCAAATACAAATATCCAAGCACCTTTTTAAAGTCAAATGCAGACTGTTGTGGTTGTTATCCTTCAAATATCATTTCACAACATGGAAATTTTTAAAATTGGGGAATATCACTTGGATATTACCCAGTTTTAGCTGGGGCATATGCAGTCACATGGTGCGCTAAGACCAATCGTACGCAAGTGAAAATATTTGATGGATTATAAACAACAAATATTTTTGTCCCAAACATAATTAATCTAACCAAATCACAGGACTTAGCTATATCTGGGGAATATCGAAGGAAGTCCTATGAACAATATCCTATGACTTTCAAAGTTTGCATTTGAGCGTTTCACCACAAACAAATTGTCACAGTTAAGTGACCTAAGTGCTTTGAACAGCTAATCAATAGTTTAATTGCAAAAAAAAAATCTCTCTCATTTGACAATTGAAGTAAGAAACGTATATTTACCACTTCACTTTTCACTGCCAGGCATATACAGAAGACTTATCAGCTGACAATCTCATTAGCACTAAATTTGCCTATCACAGATACTTGTAAGTAATTTATTCGAATGAAATGTACTGGAAGTAAGTAACTTAAGTTCGCATGAGAGCATTGTAATAAATATACTGTTTCAACGCGAGATACCATTACACCGGTATTGAGCCAGAACTGATCGCACAAAGCGAAAGAACACAAACGTGACAGATATTTTACACAACAGCGAGATGAAAGCAAATTTCACCATCTGACAGTTTGTTGATCATACGGTTTAAATACGTCTACACGCGACAGGCGGAAAGCTTCATATATTGGAAACGAAATGTCGGATTGATTTCTGAAGCTTTCGTTTCAGCCTGTATTTTAATCACTGATATCAAAATTTCTCAGGCATTACAGTTACCTTAGGAGGAAGAGGCTGTTTCGGCTGTTGATGATAACGATTAGAAGCTTGCTGCGAGCTGACACCATTCATCTGAACTTGTTGCGGTCCGTTCGCCATTGCATTATTAGAAGGAAATTGTTGTGAAGGAAAACCACCGGGATTAGTCATAAAATTCTCTCCTCCTCCTTTGACTGGCCCATCGAACGGCATGTTTCTGCGTTCAGGGTAATGGAAATCAGTGATCGGCTTTCTGAAATAATTTTTAAAGCTTCAAACATTCGTCATACCTTTGCCCGGCCACCGGAGGACGTTGATTCATCATCTCTCACGAGCCGTGTAAAACGTTTTACGGGAAACCAACGGCAAAACACGATAGGAGAGGCCTCTTAGAGGCAGTACGGATATCAAATTTTATAATATAATAAGCGGAATTTTTTCCCGAGGCCAAAAAGCTCCACTACTTTCGTGTTTGAGTACAAGACATCTTATGCCACGTAGAAAGAGTTGAATCCCAGTAGCCAACGTCCCGGATGACCAGCCGGCGCATTGTCATCTGGGTATTTTGAAAAGCGCCAACTCAAAATTCTTACGTGGCTTTCGAAACGCAAGCGCAAACAGACTCCTGTTCATTACAGAGACAACTTCTGTCGTCACCATACTTAACGATATCCTCTCCTGTTCTGTTGTTACACTGAAAATCAATTTAGTTTTTTCTTCTTTTGTCCCAAATTAAAAATTAGATTAGCCAAGAAAACTAGACGGCGTGAATAAAATAGATGAGTGGAACAGGCCGAACGGAACAAATTGTGTTACAGAAAACAAACAAAAACAAAGATTCTTTCTCTTTTATTTACTGGTGTGACAGTAAATAGACGCCACTAAAACTCAAAACGTGCTATCATAATCAGTAAGTCTCCCAGGTTCACCAAACGACCTTTTTTTTTTTTTTTTTTCTGAAATTCATTTCTTTTATTTACTGTTGTGCCGAGTTTTTTTTTTTTTAATTATTATTTTTTTAAAAAACACCGATCAACCGTCCGCAAGTGCAATGACGTTTGTACAGTTCGCAGAAGATTAAAACTGACTTTGTAACGTTAATAAACGTATACGGGAGGAGGCCTTGGGGCTCTTACGCAGACGCTCTTTAGGCCCGTCACGCAATCTTCCAGAGGATTGTGTGACTCACTCAGACAAAGAGTGGCTGCGTAGGAGGCTACATAGACCCTGATGACAAGAAAGGCTCTGAATATCGGTTGATGTGATTCTTTTCAAGCTAAATCTTATGTTAGTTAGACAAGTCGGACTACAGGCTTAACCTGACTTTTCTCTCCGCATCAAGCTGAACAGAGAAAAGTCCAATGACTTGTAGGGCACTGGTTCCAAGTTACGAATACTTCTTCTTTGAGTTTCTTTAAGGGCCCCGCTGAAAAGCAGGGCGACGAAAAATTAGTCTATAGACTCATTTAATTGTTCTCCTCCACGGAAATCTTTAGTAAAAGGCGAAAGATTTGTACGTGTTGAAGGAAAACCAGAGTAGACCAAAACAGTAACGGCCGATGCTATGATAAGTATGATATGCGAAAACATGTGGGACAAAGAATACATAACCTACATGATTAGCACGCATGCGCATCGACTTACGGCACCAACTCCGCGGAAAATAAGTTTTTTTCGGAGGAGACAACCGACAGCCGGAAATAAGTTTGCTATCGCAGTCTATTATTTCCACGGCGGAGCCTCAAACGAAACCTCCTGCTCGAGGCAGCGCAGCAAGGAGAACTGTCAGATCGAATTTCGCTCAAATTAAATTACCTCACAGCTTTGCCCCTATCGTCCGCGGAACAGGCTTAGAGATTATGGTCACAGAGAACATTTTTCGGGGTGCCTCATGTAGGAACAATTCTTGCTGACAGCCATATTTTACGACATTTCATTTGCTTATATCAAACATCAGATCTAGTCACTCTTCAAAACCGCACATGTTCTGGGAATAAGATCTAAAAAATTTATATAATGGAGTACGCATGTATGGTTCAGTAGTACTTTGTCCCTCATTAGCTGTAACGCATCACGATCAGCTATACTGTTTGCCTTCACACAAACGATAGCGGGACCCTTTTTTTCCGGAAAGCGAAAAAAGGACGCAAAAAATAAACAATGTATGATTACTGTAGGAAGGCATCTTGCTTGAAACTCAGTAGATTTTTTTAAAAAAACCTAGTATAAATTAAAATGTCAATGTCTAGGTATTTTTTGTCTGAAAAAGAAAAAATAACTTTGCAACACTTGATCAGGTAAGTTAAGTCCTGTTGAAAAGGGCAAGAAACTGGGTGGGTTGCAAAACGAACAACCTTCCCGAAGTAGCGAAGTAGAAGGGGATATATCCACAATATCATGCACAAGGCCTATGCAATGCCTTCTTTGTTTTTGTTTTACTAACAGGAAGGTAACGCAACGGAGAGTTGAGAGAAAAAGGACCTCCACAACTCAAATATAAGTCGACAGCCGTTATGCTGATACTCTACTGTTTCGGGCATTTCCAAGAATAGCATTATAGGAATCTCGTTCTTCGAGTCTCCGTTCCTTACTGTGTGCGCAAGCTTGGCGAAAGGAGTGACTCCTTTTGATCGATCTAAAACAAAATGGAAATAAACAGAAGTAAACACCTGCGGGTTGATTGAGGCACATGTTTGCCAACGGGATATCGGACTTCAGAATCCGATCTGATTCGGTTGTTGCCCGTCCGAGAGGGGGAAGGGAGACGAAGACTCAAATATGTTTGTAGAAAGAGTTACTGTGTTTAAACTGTTCGCGCCCTGACTTGTCTTTGTGTTATTAGGAGCCCTGCCGGTGGACAGGGCGACGAAAAATTAGTCTATAGACTCATTCAGTTGTTCTCCTCCACGGAAATCTTTAGTAAAAGGCGAAAGATTTATTCGTGTTGAAGGAAAACCAGAGTTGGCGACTTTCATGGACAATCAGTGATATGATGCACATGAATCCGCAAAGCTTGTGGGACATAAGACAATTTCATTACACGCGCATGCGCAGGGAGGTGCGGGCTCTGACGACGGGTATTCTCGCCTCCAGTGCTACTCGTTTTAAAATGACGTTACGAGTAACAGAGGCTCTGAGGGCGAGAATGGTCAGCCTCGTAGTCAGAGCCCGCGCGCGCCCTACACGTCTACGTTTTCCTTTCACGCGGAATGGAGATGGTAGACGTCTACTACGTCTGCAAGAAGGCTACGTTTGGCGGAGATTTGTGAGGAAGAGTTTAGAACGAGTGCGAAAAGATCCCGGGGGGGGGTACTTTGAGAATTTCTGGGTGGGGATGTGCAACTGGGAACCTGGAACCCTAGGCCTATACCAGAGCTAGTTCAGCTGAATTTTGCTACCCTACACTAGAATAAACTCCCCAAATCCCCCCATCTATCGACACTGTTGAGACTGATTTGCGTAAATTTAAACTTGCCGATTTGATTTTTGTATATTTTCGAGTGGCAATTCCTGGTTTCCTTAGTCTAGATAACATCTTCAACCAACTAG
This sequence comes from Orbicella faveolata, assembly GCF_042242905.1. Classification (NCBI taxonomy): domain Eukaryota; kingdom Metazoa; phylum Cnidaria; class Anthozoa; order Scleractinia; family Merulinidae; genus Orbicella; species Orbicella faveolata. Next base: position 29,014,020 of record NW_028301564.1, on the reverse strand, counting down.
TCAGTTTTGTGAAAAATTATCCCCTATTCTAGACCCAAACGTTCTGATTTATATACCCTATCCTAGAGTAAACTGCTTGAAAACCATACCCTTCACAGTGGCACATACCTATATAGCCCATATATGGCAGCCCCCCCACCACCCGGGGAAAAAGATCAAGGTTAAAGGAAAAGACTGTAACTAGAACCAAGGATTGACTGTTCCCAAATGACTTTGCGCCGACGAAGGGCTAATTTATTTGTTATTTATTTCAAATAACAGTTTATTCTGGCTCAGCCTGTGTACGCACCAACCTCACTGTGCGTCGGTCCGTACGCCCTGAACTCGAGCCAAACTCCCACTCGTCTGTGTAACCAGTATTGGTCTTATGATACTACGACAAGGTTCAAACTGTTGTATTTTTTGGGCTAGTGACAACTAATTAGGCTGAATGGATTTAATTTGAGTCACTTTCCCGAATGGATTGTTTCTTGAACATATGGATTGGTTTTGGTCGATATATCGCGCGCTGTGGTTGGCTAATTCTAGGGCATTATTCTTCCATATTGCCCACCGGCCGATTACAGGACTGCAAAACACAAAGCAAAAGCCATATGATAAACAACTTATCAACCTCGAACGTTCAATCTTCACGGGAAATCTCAAACATCGGCCTTGCCTTGTTGACCTCGCTATCGCTTGGCCAATATGACAAGGTCTCGGTTTGAGATTTTCCCGTAACGACCTCACTCTCGGTTAATAAGAAGCTATTAATATTGCTGTTTAACTTCAGAACAGGCTTTCATTAATGTACTGTTTACATTTTATCGCATGAACCATCCTTTAAACTGCGAATGAGATTCGCCCGAAGACAGAACCACTATCAACACAAAGCTGGGGTTGACACACAACACTTTATTTATTCATCTGTAGACTGAAGTGTCGATCCAACGTGTCACTGGAGAAGTCTTCGTTCAATGAAGTCTCAAGAAATAAAAGCACAGAATTCAAATTAAAGTGGACTCAACACTGTACCTAATGACACAGTTAGCACCCTCTAGAGCAGACCTTCGAGAAGAGTTGCCATAACTTCTACTCTAAACATTAGACAGGTGTCTCCTCATTCTTTCATTTTTGAGGATGAGATAAATGACTTAATCCTGGCTGAGAAGCATGTATTGCACCTCCTCGTCTGACTCAAGTATAGCAGGTAGCTACATACTGTACAATGCATATAATTCAAAAGTCTGCTTTAACAAGGGAGCTAACTGTTATTTGCTTAAAACTGAGTAGTAACTCAGTAGACTATAAGGCCTTTTCTTCTTTGCGAGACAACAGTTCCCTAAGCCTAACCCAAAGGAAACACATTTCAGTTGACATGCTGTCAAGGGTAAGTATTTAAAAGTCAAGGCAATTTTTAAAACTTTGTAAATAATTAAAACAAATGTTTCCTATAGGCTAGGCTTAAAAAGTAGACATTCGCTGCTCTAATTAGGACTGGCCACGTTTTTGTAGATTTATAGGGGCCACCAAAATAACAATAATAACAAAATGTCAGAATTAGTTCAACAGTAACGTTATATTACTTTAAAGAAATCTTTTAATCCTTTAAATTAAATAAAAAGAGAGCTCATGCACACAGAAATCTCAACTTAAAAGGCCAGAAAAATACAATGTTGCAGGTACATGCATTTGTGTTGTATTTATTTTTTATTTATTTGTTGTTGTTGTTGTTGTTGCTGTTGCTGTTGCTGTTGTTGATGACGATGCTACTGCTGTTGTTTTCTGAGCTATCTAATAGTTGGCTGAGGTACAAATTAGCTGAAGAAAGCATTTTCTTTTCTGACTGGCATAAGGAGCTCCCTTAAGTTTTTCTTCTTTTATCTTGAGTGTGTAGCAAGGAAGTGTAAGTTATTCTTAGGTTAATACAGTGCAGGATGGTTTGTTTAAAAGAGGAGAGTTCCCATGCCTCCCATTTCACTTTGCTCCTTGACAAAGATCTCAAAGTACTGGTAAATGATGGTGACGGCCAACAGAATACCCGTTCCAGAACCAATAGCACCTGCAAAGACACAAGAAAGAGTGACATCTCAGTTCTGACTACTTACACAACTTCTAAGAAATTATCAATTGATACAGTTTTGCTGTTCAGATAGCCTGCTAGCCTGCATGGAGACTTGCATCAGTTTCTGAAGAGAAATTAAAAGCCCATGCAAAAGTGCAAGTACCCAGCACCACCCACCCATCCCTTATGGTCCAACTGGTTCAAATGGAACTGATAACAGCTGGTTATGGCTTTTGCAAATAAAACTCTGCAAAGCAACTGTAACTTGATTGTATACTTACCCATAAAATCAGCCAGAACAGACAAAGCACCAATGCAGAGTCCACCAAATGCAGCGGCAGTAGGAATGTACCTGATAGATTTCAGAAATTATTAATGGCTTGTTTTAAAATGAGACAATAAAATCCAAAGTTGAAGACATGTGAGATTATGTTATTCAGCAGAAAAGTCAAGGTGTATGTCAGAACTTGGTCACAAACATGAAACTTAGAAATATGACTTCACAGCATTTTTCGTGGATCATCATTAGAGAAATTACAAGAGAAATAAAGATCATGCTCAAAGACCTTGTAAAAGCATGGTTACATGCACTTAACTTGAAATCTTCATTCCATTTAGTGGCAGCTATGGTCAAATAATTTTGACTCATTTTCAGTCGAACACTAAAATTGAAAGCAGTGATCATTTTGTACACAGCAGATGCTTACCTGTTGAGTTCATGAACCATGGATTTATCTCGGTGGCCACGCATCACCATTTGCTGCTCCTTGAGCTGCTTGGCAACCTTGAATTATAAAACAGTTTAAATCAAAACTTATGCAGTCACACAAATGAAGACCAACCAAGCAACAGACCACCTCAACTATTTCATAATAACTTTACAGGATAAGATTGAAAACTAACTCAAATTTAATGGGGGTTCCAAATGTCTGAGCTATATTTTTGACTCTATGCTCTATACTCTATTTACTTGTGGGTCATCTTCTGAAAGTTTGTCTGTCCAAGTATGTTGTCATACATGTAGAACTCAAAGTACAAAGAAAACATATTTTTTCCCAGTTGCTCTTTGAGCAAGTTGGAGCAACTGTGTGCTAGACTTTTATGTTCCACTCTCCATCTGCAAACTTTCAAGATCATACATTTTACTGGCCAGGGACAAAATCCAGAACCCCTACAGAAAACTCTCCTAGACCAAGGTTATTTGTACAGGACTAAAATCCTTGATATGAAATGGTCTAACTTTTGTTGCAGAGGGTGAAAATATACTTACATCTTTAGCTGATGAGCCAGAAACATCAATCCATGTCTTGGAGAAGAATGCACAGGAGCCCAGCATGAAGATGATGTACATGACGGCATGTATGGGGTCTTCTATGATGTGACCTACTGTCTCCGGAGGGGACATGTAATAACACAGGCCACCAGTGGGGTAAGATCTCGCAGGCCCGCCACCAGCTTCCTAAAAAAGCCAAACCGACATTAGGTAAAGCTATGTAAAGTAAAGGTCTTGTTGAAAGAAGTTGTAACAACAAAAATATGTAGAGCTGTTATATTGTGAATTCATAAGATCTAGCCACCCAGGGTTCATACTCTTTTAAAAGCTCTTCAAATTCCATGACTTTCCATGACCTTCCCTATGACCTTAAGTTTAACTGTCACTTTAGAAAATTCTCAAAACTATCCTTGTTTCAGGGTCAAATTTGCATTTTTTTGCAATCTCTGGCATTTAAAAAACCCTGAGAGTGTCTGCAGGAGAGGCCAATTCCTTGGTTACTTGCCTATATTGTATTTTGTTCTTCCTTTGACATGTGCAGTGATGAATGTACTAGGCTCAACTATTATTTTCCATAACTTTCCAGAACCAACAATCAAACTCCATGACTTTCCAGGCCTGGAAAACAAAACTCTTGAATTCCACGACTTTCCAGGTATTCAATGACCCATACGAACCCTGCCACAACACCTGCAGCCATGACGAGTATCTCTCAAATCCAAGGCAATCATCAACAATGCAAACCCTTAAGAAACCTTAAGGAGCACTTACCTCCCATGTGCCAAGAAGACTGACAAAGAAATTTCCAGCAAACTTTGCAGACATCATTTGAGAGATGACATAGATGTTGGACACAAGAGCACTCTAAAATGTAGATACAGGAAATAATCAACAAATTGCTTTTTAATTCCTGACAGCTTAACTACATGCTGTAATACATTAATATCTAATGTTGCCAGTGCATTTGACCCTATGGTTCAGTGATAAAACTGTGAACAAGTTTATTTACAGTAACTAACCAAATAAAGATCTTCATCAGCAACCAGCATGGGTTAAAACTTTCAAAACTCAAGAAGTTTAATTGAGCATTTACCTGCAAAATAATGGGAATGTTTGAAGTGTAGAACAGCTTGATTGGGTAAGAGCTGTACTGGCCTCGATAACGGGCTGACTTGATGGGCAGATCCACACGGAAACCCTGAAATAAACATTAAGAACTCGATCAGACATGAAAATAAGCAGCTGTGTGGACATAACTTGGTTTATTACAGACTTTTGCAAAGTGTAGTTAACAGCAAGTTTCTCCTTACAGTATAACAACATTACCAAGCAAACAGATGATTAGAATAAAGATGAACTACCATAAACAACAGTATTCTCACAACATATTTTTAAAAAGAAGTGTATGAGAACAAATAGAGAACTGATATTTTGATCTGAGAAACTGTTCTTACCAGATATTTCATGACATCAGCCACTTATAACTTAGTGCTAAGATACATGTAAAGGACCAGATCAAGTCTGTAGGACAACAATTTACCTGGAAGTAAATAACTATGCCAAAGACAAAAATGGTGGCAATAAGGTTGGTGAGATTGGGTAAATTCTGACGATAAAAGGCTTCACGTAGACCACGCACTTTATCTGTTCTGGTTGCCAGAAGATGGAACAAGGCGATGATGGCTCCCTCAAATTCAGTTCCTGGACACAGGTACAACAAACACTTTATTAGACCCTGCTTTCAGTAAGGCCAACAACTTCCCAGGCTCTGACAAGTTTTGAATTGCTAGCTACGTTAACAGTTTTCAAAAATTGGCCCTCTAGAAAAAGATGTTATGAACCTATCTTGCCACTCCCACACCTGATGGGCCAGGGCGGTCATCTGTTTTAAATTTAATTAAGTCCTGATTCTTGAGCCAACAAATGCTTGATACTTATGTCCAAATGTGATACCTCATCATATCTTGCTTGGTTACACTCATTAAACTATGCTAAATTATCATTACATTGTGTATACATGTCATGATACAGAGTAAACCAAGCTGAATATTGGAAAGACCTCCAGAAGCAAAAATATATTTAAAAGATCTTAGCAGAAAAATATCTCTCACCCCTTCCAGTATTAATGGTTGCTGGACTAAAGGCTTTCCACACAATAGTTTCACAAATGTTTGTAGCAATGAATAGTGAGATACTGAAAAAAAAAAAATAAAATAAAAGAATCAAATAGGTGTAGTAGAATTGACAAAAATATTTATTCCAAAGAAAAATGGCTTGAAGTCATCACTATCAATTGGTTCTTACACTAGCTGTTGTAGTGAGCAAGAGATACAGTATAACAAAATAGGGTTTTTGCGGCTAACAAGCAAAAACTTCAAACGCTTTACAAAACTAAAATTTATTTGAACGTTTTAAGTGAGGCTGTGCAGTAATTTTTCAAGTTTTGTAAATAGAGTATTCAGATATTTTGCAACTTATGGAATAGTTTACCTTTGCAGGTTGCAAAGGGTCCCCTTTGAAAAAGATAAATAAAATTAATCACCTACCCAGATCCAAGTCCATATCCTTTCTGCAGAAGCTCATCAAGCAAAAGAACAATCAGGCCGGCACAGAACAGCTAAAAACGGTGAAACATAAGAGTGATCAGCATCCAGTTTCTCTTTACATAGCACCAAGCAGGAAAGTGATAGGAACAAAAAATGATCAACTAAATGGTATATTCTCCTAAGTTATACATCACTAAGTTATGGGAACAATAATTATTGAAAAAATATTTAGGACTGGTTAGCAATTTGAAGGTATTGATTATTGGCATACCTGGATGATAATCAAGAGGCAGATACCAGGACCCAGGTCAGAAGGATCACCATACATTCCAGTCATGACGTACACCACAGCTTGACCAATGGTTATTATCATGCCAAATACTACAAAACAAAGACACCTGATAAATACCACTGATAAAGTACACACTTGAGGTACAGACAAAGTGGCAGCTTGAGCTCATTCTGGTTTCCAGAATCGAGCAAAGAACTTTGTCTTTTCTCACGAGTATTACTTTTTGTTTCGTCTCTTCATTCAATGCTATTAACACCGCATTTAAGAGCTACCTTAAATGCATATTCTAGTCTGATGATGGTATAGTTCTTACTGAAATATAACTCCTAGTTTTGCCAATTGTCAGTCTGAATTTCGACACAATGAACATTCTTGGATTATCTTTCATAATTCTCTATTACGACTCCTAGTTTCCTACTTTGCAGTTTGAGAGACAGTCAAACTATCACTCTGCAGTTATCCAAGATTTCACTTTGACATGCAGTGTTTTCTCCATAGATCTTTATTTTGAAGAACAACTTACATTTCTGCGATCCATTGAAGAGAGCTCTGTCTTTGGGACTGTCACCTACTTCAATAATTTTAGATCCTGCCAGAAGCTGAAAAAGTTTATTAGGTTAGATTCTATTTTGACTAACATTAAAAACACTTCTTACAGATTACATACTTTCACAGGATCAAACCCTCTTCACTTGTTTAAGAACTCAAGCTCTTTATAAAAGCTTCTCCAGTAAAATTTGACATGAAGGTATAGTAGAGTACAAGGTTTAAAGTGATGTAAATGAGTCAAGTAGAATATAACTTCAATGATTTTGCATAAAGACAATAAAATCAACATTAAATGATTTTGAAAGGCTTGTGTGTATACCAAGGACATACAAGTGACACTTGGGATATTTCATGGCATACCACTTCAAAGCATTGCAAAACTAGTATTTATTCAATAATTATAACAATATATTTCCAAACCTGCATAATAAGTCCTGATGTGACAATTGGAGAAATACCAAGTTCCATAAGGGTACCTGAAAGGTCACAGAAAACAATCCAGCTAAACAATTTACACATTTTTTCCTTTAAAGTGACTGTAGCTATAGACTGTATATATTTTTAAGTGATAAATGGGCTTGGAGATTTTGCCATCATAAATAACTTTCAGTTCTTCCATTCTTGCTCACTTATGCAGTACTCTGTGCTTAAACAATTCACTTGAAAGCATGCTGAGTTTTCAGATTGTATTGTTTAAAAGAGGGATAAGGAAGGGATGCGTTGGTAAGATGAGGTACAATTGATATTGGAAAAGCTGCAACTACAAATGTATATATGTTGTGGTTCAATATTACCCTTGGTGCAATGTGGAATTTTTCCTTTTTGTCATTTATAATAATATACAAAGCAAAGGAAAGCACCAAATTATACCAAGGATATAATTGAACCACAACATATATTTTTAACTTTGGAGAAAACTTGGGCTTGTAGTCTATTGTTAAATGGTCTATAAAAAACACATTCAGTTGACAACATTTACTATTTTATGCTCCTACATTTGTAAATATTTCCTTGCACACTATTTCCTCACTTAAAAGCATAATGACATTATAAAATGCTTTATATGTGACACTTTGCACCGGTCCAAAAATTAACTGGGCCATAGTCTATTTCAAATAAAATGCTAGTCACTAGGACACTATGGATTGGTTACAATTTTGGACCTGAACAAAGTATCACAATATTATAAAGTTCTTGAAATATACTTTCACATATCAAGACAAAATGAGATAAACAAGGAAATCAATCATAAAGGAACTTTGCCAGCCACTGCAATGACTCCATTTGAAACTGTTTCGTTAATAAAAGTAATTCCTACTGAATATTTGAATATTAGGGTAAAATCATATAAAACCTGCAATTCTCTTTCCAATCAAATTCCCATACAAATCAGCATATTTCAATATTAATGTAAAAATTTTATAGGACTAGGACATTTTGTACCAGTACAAAAAAAACCCATCGGTAATCAAAATGTTATTTGGCCGCTTTCGTCGAATTGGACCGGTAAAAGGCCTTCAGTTTAATATACTCGCCTCTGTTAGAAGCTAAAATCACCCTCATCCAATAAAATGGATCGGCCGAATCCGACGACATAATTCCAAACAAAGGAATCTAAGGGAAAAAAAGGTTACAGTTAAAAGACAAGACATAGGTAAACTCCACGAGCCTAAAATTGGAAATATCACGGTGATGTAGTGTTGAAATTTGGCTGTTGTAAAATGCCGGTTGAAACAAAGAGGCGCTCAGTTGATAACAGAATATAAACCAATTTAATTTCTTACTGTATAAAAATCATTGCACCAACCTGGCAGCACACAAGAAAAATGAACAGTGTGATTGCAGTCCATAGTACCTTCTCTCTAAATTGGATCTGCAAGAGAAAAGCGGAGATTGTTCAGGGAATCTCGAGAAACAGTATCCCTCTTTTTCAATTCTCTGCTTGACCACACGCCGATGTACACGTACGCCAATGTTAACCAAACATTTCTTGCGTCCGACGAGCCATAAATAAGGAAAAGCTCAAAGCTATCCACCTTTGTGAACAAGAAGAACCTTTCGAAGGCCTCAAAGATTATTTACGGAGTGACTTACCTTTCTTTCGGGCTTGGAGACTTCGGGTAAAACGGAAATGAATGGTCGCAGAACTTCAAGAAATTTTACTGTGCACGAGAAAAAAGGCATACGTTATTTCTTTAGTTAAATGGCCATATTCCCACTATATGGCGACACAAACGCAATTTAGAATGTCTAAGTAACTTACCACCCATTTTTAAATTTTTTTTGTGGCCAGAAATTGGCGGCCTTGACGAAATGAAATATGAAATTTAACTGTGGTCGGACAATGGCCACGGCCAAAGAAGAAGAGAGCATGACAGGCAATGCGCAGGTTCTTTACGTCATTAGGTTCCAGGCCCCTCTTATGGTTAGCTCCGAGGAAGTGCCAATATCTAAACGACGTTACTTCCTGTCCGCGGCCATGTGCCCATGTCGATTGAAATTGCGCTTAAAATAGCACAGTTTATTTACTTGCCTAATCTTTGATTGGAAAGAAATAGCTATCTTGTTGTCGAGTTCAACAAAGAAATATGACTGAGAGAGCGCTCTTTCTCCAAACCGGGCCACCCCTAGATTTGAATTTTATATGCATCGCCAGCTTCAAACCAAAAAAAAAAAAAAAAAAAAAAAAAACACACACACACACAGCGGGTTGGACGCGTTACCATATTAGTGTTGGCCAATTCGGCAAGTGCAGTATTTTGATAAATGATCAGGGATATTGATATATCGATGTTTGCTTGGAAGGGATACAGTGAACCACCCTTACAGTAGCAGCGAAAGGGGCCTCCCATTTGATTTATCCCTAAAATAAAACCCACTGCCTAACAAATACTCAATTCTCCCCCCACCAACCCAACGCCCCTAAAAAAACAAAACTAACAAACAAATAATCATTAGGAAACTACTATCGGCCCCGCCCACTCCTCCGAGTAAAGTGATCTGCGATATTTCATACAAAACAAAACCATCGCACCCTCTGCATCGAGAGGTGTGCACGGTAACCTCGCCCCCAGGAGAACGTTCGGAGCGAATGAAAAAGAAGGTAATAAGGAAGACTAGGGATGAAAGACACACCAGGAAAATGAGTTATCAACTCTTCATCTATTTCCTTATTAGTCGTGGGGCTCCCACGACAGAGCTCAAGGACGAGTCGTTTTTTCATTCTTTTTAAGTCCTCCCTCGACAGTGGAGTTGTTTGCGGAGGAAACTAGTTGTAATCGTCCGACAGTGCTTTTGATCACAACAGAAGATACCAGCAGTCTAATAAACCACATCATTTATAAAACGCAGACCATATGAATACATCGAAATAAAGAGTCGAAAAGAAGACCACTGAACAAGGCAGGGGCAGCTATACAAACATGTTTGATTTTGAGCTGCATTCAATTTGTTTTTCTTTTGTGGACTTCGGTAGAGGTGTAATCTTAACGGGAACGAAATCCTTTAAATTTCCGAGTTAATAAAATGATCCTCATTTCGTATTACGTGTTAACGATGTTACGAATCACATCAAAAAATATTAACAATAATTCACAGCTTTTGAAAGACGATCCGGTCACACGGTTTCTCTTGAATCTCCAAAGCAACATTGTATGTTATTTCTCCAAATATGATTCACTGCTAGATTCTCCCTAAAATGTCGATCATTAACAAACCCTAGCACTAATCAAGCCCCTACGTGTAGCCGTACCCACCCCCTCCGTTTTTCCTTGGGGGTGGGGACTGTTACAGGTAGGCAACGCTAATTAATGCTTACCACTGAGGGTAAAGAAAATCAGTAACTAAGAAATAACCTTTTGACATAACAACAAATTCTCTAGACTTTTATCAAGGGACACGTATGACAATCGTTAAGGAGTTTTTTTTTATCTTGATCTTTCGAATGTAAGAGTAATTGACAAGCTGGACAAGATTATGTACGTTCACATTTTATTTAAATACGTTGCGTACATAATGGAACTGATGAGATCTCTAGGAATAAAAACATGGTAAAATTAGCTAGAATGATAGGTATTTCCTTTTAGTATTTACACAATTTAATATGAAATATCAGTTTTACTCAAAATTCAATTTGTCCTCTGTTGCACCTTTACCACACGGACTCAAAAAAAAAAAAAACCCGTATATAATAAATCCGATTAAGAGCCCGAGACGACCTTATATAATAGCGAGATATTTTCACCCGCATTCTATGAAATAAATACAGAACGGCAAAACTCAAAAGTATAGATAATTATTTCCACTTTGGTGTCATTGGTTATTAATGTACATTTTGAAGTCTTGTTCAGAGCAGTTTTAAGACATATTCAGCAAAATCGAATTCAGTTCCATTCGCTTGCATTTCACCGTTTAACATGTGTTCACGCTGACTCCTACCTTGGGTCACACAACATAAAGGTTTAGACATACTTTTTTTGGCACCTCTTTGTCAGATGTAATAACACGTACTACGCTTGCCTGATCGACCTAGCAGCTATACACGGAAATCTTTTTGATATATTGGTGTAGTGACTCTTTCATGCCAAAACTAACAACTTAAACTACGAACCTACCAGAATCTATCAGAAGTGGAACGAGGGCCAACACAAAGTATATTATTTATAAGGCGTGTATTGTTAAAGGGTGAGATTTTATGGAAACGTAAACATTCTAAAAAGCAGGGAAACCATTTCATGGAAAAGAACAAACCATACACGAAATAGAGACGGTGCAAGAAAATTTCCCAGAATACAAATGTCAGGTTATTTAAAAGCATAAAATCCATAGAATATTTAAAATTCCATGAAATTTAACCTTTCAGGTTGGGTAACAAATTGGTAGCTCAGCTAAGTGTTTTATCGAAAAATTCCATGTCTGCCAACGTCATATGACTAGTTTTTTGTTTCCAAGAAAACAGGCACGTGATAAATTAACGCAAACTCAGGACTGTTCGTTGGCACATTCTGCTTCAACGTTGAAACAAATTCTTTTCGATTTCGCTTGTCGGATAAATATTCAAAATTATCAATATAACCTCGTGAATTGGTTCTTTTAACTGATAAGGCAGATTGCTTAATCTGGTGAATTGCCACGACATAGTGCTAAATATTTGTCAATATTGTAGAGTGATACATATATACGTCAAAAATTAGTCTTAATTTATCAAACTGATAAAGAACAGCTCTACCAGTAACTATTTAAAGGTAGATCTGAGCTAAAATTTTAGTAATCTGTACAAAGTACTATCACCTTAAAAAATTACAAACGTAAACCATATACAGTTTTGTAACGAATTTTAACCACATTTGAATTTTCCTTTTGTTTCGTTATTTGGGTTGTCACGCAACAGACAAAAGTGGCGTGACTCGGGTAACGAAAACCTGTGACACTTGCTTTCCAATACACAACCATTTGGTAATGAATACCGATTTAAACAACTATAAAACAATTATTTTCTTTTTGTGTTCATATACAACTATACCAGCGGTGATGTAATAAAATATGTCTAAAATTTATTCGGCAGTTAAACGAAGCAGCCTTGCGAACTCTCGGCCGATCTCCAACCGTCCTTTCCCCAAGATATCGATCTATGCCAATATCGCGTCCGTGATTTGTTATTCTCTTCCATTCAAGCAGCTTCGTGCCATCTCAGATGTACTTCAAGAGAACCGATAGATTATTTTCCTGATTAGAGATATCGAGTTTACACCAACGTGGCCTCTGAATCGTCGTTCGCTCTCCATTCTAGCAAGTCCTCTTCAAATATGGACGATTCCGACGGTTGGTTAGTCCGATAATATCCCGGATTTGTCAGGTAAGGTACTGCTGACATGTTCACTTGAGATTTAGCTGTCCTTAGATTCATATTCGATAGCAGGGCAGGCTTATCAATGGTCGATAAAGACGTTGATATGTAGCCTTTACCAGAGAGATTAGGAGACAGTCTTGAACTGTGATTCACAGAATAAGTTCCCGCCATGCCTGAAGTACTCATAATTGCCAAGTCACTGGTGTTTAAATACTTCGCATTTGGGAGTCTTAAGTTGGAAGGTCGAGCGTCAAATGAAAATGACCGTTGACTCCGCATAGGACTAAACGGGGAGTTGCTTCCTTCGTGGTCGCTGTTAAGACTCTCCGAACTCTGTCCCGCGGAACGATTTGCAAACAACCGAGGACTCGGCCCTCGGATGTGATTCTCGTCCAAACTTTCACACGAGTTGCCGATTCTCCGATGGTGCCCGTAAGGTTCCGGATTTTCTCCGAGGTCTTCCGAGTTCGCGTACGAACTCACCGAGGACGGCTTCGTAGAGGAGTCGCTGCGAGTATCACTATCCGAATACTGGAACGCCGGAATTGCACGGTTGTTTTCCCCCAAGAGCGAAAATCTCCCCGCCCGGGGACCATTAGCAAGGGGGCTATGCTGTCGTCGTGTCTCTGAGATTCCCTGATAAGACCTAGCCGTGGGACTCGGAGGAGTCTTCCGATACGGTGATATCACCGGAGACGGTGGCCCGCTATAATAACCCCGCTCGAGTGCATCCCTATCCTGAAGGCTTTCTGCGCTGATGATACTTCCGTTCCTTGAAGCAAGGCTCAGGCTGACGCTTGTTCGATAGCGCTGAGGGCTTAGTCTCTCTGTTTGAGTGTAGCTGCTCCCGTTGGATAACGAATGAGAACGATAGAAACCTAAAACCACGACAGAAATAATCCAGTTAAATTTATTAACAATTCCCTTCGATGTGATAGGTTTTAAAAACTCGCGCCCTCTTCTCAACCAATTCAAAACCGCTGGTGACTTGTCACGTGTTTTAATTTCCGCGCTTAGTGCCTGTTTGCTGTATTTGTTTTGAGTTGTGCATGGCATACTCTGTAAGCCTAATGTGAAAGCTGCCAAGAAAGCTTGCCCGCAGGATTCACTGTGAACCACTTTTTTTTTTTGAGAATGGCCATTGTGATTGCATTGGTTTTGGTTTTAAGCCAATCGATTGAACAATTCTCAACTTTGCTTAAAGTTTGACGACACAACATTTTGCAGATAACTGGCGTGTCTTACCTTCTCCTACACTGCTATCTTCCACATCTGTTGAACAAGCAGAGAACAAGTTAGATGCGTGTGAAACGGAGAAAATTAATCTAAATCCGAGATCTGAGTTCGTCACGTATGGCGATTTTAGCAGCAGCTCAGCTAATGAACGGGTTGGATAGGTCAGTCAACGTAAGCAAAACCTGGAAAAAAGTATTGGCACAATCGAACAGTGTAAAACCCAGGGAGAAAAAGCTGGTGGCGATTTAGCCTCCCTCGGTATATTTTGCATGACTCGCGTGGCTGATATAAAGTCCCGGCGGTCACGCAAACATCTGCGACGAAGGCGAGTGTCACGTACGGATGGTACTGAAGTTCCAACAAACTAACCTCATTATTACGCACTATGGAAGTCAGAGTTAAATTATGTCCCATTACCGTGGTTGGACTTCACTGACAATCGAGATTCCTTCACTTTTCGAAGATTCTCTTCCATGTCTTTGAGCTAAAATGACAGATGTGCAAAGATAACATGAAGTTAAACAGATGAAATGTAAAAAAACATGGCCTAGTTTAGCTGGTGTTTTCGTTGTCGCGCGATGGCAAACTACGAGCCCTCTCGCGGCTTCACTAGCAACGCATTTTCCATCGTGCCGCAATTTTACGAGCACACCAAGACGGTGTTACATGTTGCTCACCCTTCTCAGTGACTTCTGGTACGTTAACTTCCTAGTTTTTCTGACGTTCTTGTTAACGCTACGGTCCTCGGCAAGTTTCTGAAAGCGAACAAGAACAAATCACAAAACGATCAGTACAGGTGTTGGTTGAAAATAAGAACGTCTAAGGTAAAGTCTGCATACAAGCCAAGTGGCCCATCAGGCCGGAGCTTATCCCGGTTTCTGTAACATGAAGCGACTGGGAGTATTTCTACTCCCCCATGGTTGGGCTGCTAGTCCATCACAGGGTTACACAAAGCGTTCGATTTGCCAGTACCCATTCATACACCTGGGTGGAGAGAGGCACTGTGGAAGTAAAGTGTCTTGCCCAAGAACACAACGCAATGCCGCCGGTCAGGGCTCGAACCCAGACCGCTCGATCCGGAGGCGAGCGCACTAACCATAAGGCCATTACGCCTCCACTAAAGGTGCTCAACATTACGTCAAAAACCCTGAATTCCGATTGGGAATCATTGAGATGGTTGGACGCAGCTGTGAATCTGATATAAATGAATACCTGCGCAGCAGTTGTTATCTGTGACTGGATTTCAAGCTCTCTTGCCATGGTCTTGATTTCCTCATCCTGACGGAAGAAAAACAGATTGCAAGAAAATTTAGAGGAACGAAAGAACATCGTTCAAAACGTTCACTTTAAACAATGTGGAAAATCAGAGTCCAAGAAGGAAATAGAAATGGTATGTAAGAATTAGTGTGTATCCTGGGACAGGTGTAAGATCGCACGACACGTATCTGATTACATGACATAGCTGTGCTATTAACCAAGTGCAAAGGCGGTACAGGGAGGATATCCGTCCTCCATCTCTTAAGGATCTAGCTCAACGAGGTCTTTACAAAAAGACCGAGGACCTATATCCTCTCAGAGCCTTCTCAAGTGACCTTGGTTGATAAAAGATTTACTGCACGACTTACTGTTTGAAAAGGTGCTGTTGAAACATCACCATAAGACCAGAAATAAAGTATTTTGATTAGCTGGTCGAGTTACAGGAGCGAAATATGGCACAAAAGAAATGTAAGACTGCATTCATAACACACGTGACAAGCCAGAGGTTTTTCATCGCTATTATAGTTACCTCGTCCTTTTCGCCGCTAATGATGAACTCGGAGAATTCAAAGGCGGTGCCTACTCTCCGTCGGATTGGTGGCAGGGGACTCCCAGGGGTATAGGGGGTCTCCGGGGGATACTCGCCGGTGAATTCCTAGAAACAAAGTTCAAGCCTATGTAAGTTCTGTAGTAAGTATGACTAAAAACGTCTTATTTTTGAATGATTACAATCGACACAATTTATTTCTCTCTTTCTTGTTAGCAAGTTTACTTTGGCTATTTTGCCATTATTTCACAGTCCGCGTCAGTCCAAAAATCGACTTCATTTGGCATTATTTTAATTTAGAGCAGAACTTGTCTGTGGTTTTTCTCTTCACCTGTTGTTACAAGTAGCCTGTCCATAGACTTTTCTTTTGGTCTGCGAATTTTTTTTTTCGTCGAGCGCGCGTGAAAGCGAGCGCGGTTTAGCGCGCGTTTTCCACGCGCCGGGTTTATATTTCGCTAAGCTTGCGATCTCTACGAACTCAAGACAAAATCTAGAGGGTCTGTGGACAGGCTAGTTACAAACGGAGTGAACTGGAAATAAAATAAGCGCCCTTTCCAGAGTAGGGCAACATGTATCTATCCTGTCCCCTTAATGAGAAGCTTTGATAACAACACCTTATCTTGTGTAGCTGTACTTTAATTGACCAAGTTTTCCCTGGCAGCGAGATTTTATCATCTGATCATGTTTTATTTCTAACTTACCGCCTCCTGCATACACAGTGATTTGAGTTCGTCCATCTTTTCTTTCAGTTTATCCAGAAGAGCCTCTTTTCTCGCCGCCAAAGCTGTCAACATCTCGCGTTCCGCCGCTTTAGGAAGCGACGATAAGTTATCACCTTCAAGACATAATAACATGCTCTTAGTACAAAACATCTAACAGGACTAAGCCGTTAGAGGAGCTAGGTTTGCGAATCTTGAAAAGTTTAGCCTGAATTTTTCAAGTTCGTCGTTTGTAATCCGTGTTGATCTTCTCTATCCTTAACCATCCCTTTTCCTTTATGGTTTATTACGATTATCTCTTAGGTGTTTTTCTATCTTTATAAACTATTATTTTCAGCTTTCTTTCAATTTAAAGGTAATTTTGTACGTGAGCAAAATAAGCCCGTGAAAATGCAAGTGACTCGTGGAATATTCCATGGTATACCACGAGAGAACGTTACGTAATAGTATGTACAATATTGTAAGCGTGACTAACCTCCATTCATGCTGACGCTGGACACACTGTGTGACTGATCACTCTTGGTACTCATGCTGTCTGAAGTGGATGAAGGCAATGATCCTGTGGACTGCGACAACTCACGTGCCATGTCTCGAAGAGTTCTCCGCAGAGTTATCTTGGCCTAAAGCACAAGTGAGAATCACCGATTAGCACCTTTATAATTATTACTGAAAGTTTTTGCCTCTGGTTTTGCGCCTGCTAAAAACGAATGAGAAAAAAACAGAATTCCTTTTTTTTCCAACTAGTCAAGATGCAAACTACAACATACTGCACTCTCTGTTCACCACTGCAAATTTTCCAGCATCAGAGTAAGGCCGCTCAGGAAAAATATCGCTAAATCCCAAGCTTAATCTGTCAATTCTCTATACTGGATGTCTCACCTTCCTGTTTCCTGTTTGTCAGCATTGAGCGTTTTGTGGTACATCAAGACAATATGAGGACATTATGCCCCTCTTTTTATACTGCAATAATTTATTAATCCGTGAGTTCTCAGTTCCTGCCAAGTCATAATTCTGTCATTCCAATACTCTTACCACCCCCTTTAAGCTCTCCTCCATTTTTCTTACCTCAACCTGTTTCTTGTCCAGGTAAAATTGATGTTGACTTATAGCCATCGTCCACATTGTTTTGGCCAATGCAGCTGTGCTGGAAAACCAGGCATGAACCATCATGCTTCCTGCGCCTGGCTTGCGGCTTATTGTTCTACACAAACATTCAAATATGATAAATGTGCAATCATTTAAAAACACTGCCTGCATTCATACAAATGAAAATTTTGTCCAACTGCACAACTACAAT
Organism: Orbicella faveolata; assembly: GCF_042242905.1. Classification (NCBI taxonomy): domain Eukaryota; kingdom Metazoa; phylum Cnidaria; class Anthozoa; order Scleractinia; family Merulinidae; genus Orbicella; species Orbicella faveolata. The sequence continues at coordinate 28,996,412 of NW_028301564.1, read as the reverse complement.
CATAATAAACAACTTTAAATTACTATCATTTAATTTATTTACTAAGTCTTAACTTGACATGTAGTTGCAATTACTTTTAGTTTTACATACTTTTACTTACATTAGTTTAGTTTACTTTAGTTTGCTTCTCTTTACTTTATCTAATTTACGTTTAATAGTGTTGTCACATTCGTAGCTCGACATACCTAGCTTTACTGTCCTTAAATTCATATCTGGAATGTGGAAAATTAAAATATGATATGAGGAGGTTAATCCTATTCAATCCCTGGGTGACAATCTCTGTTTATTGGGCATGCACGATGATAACGATCAGTGTGCAAAGAAACTCATGTCTCACAGCCCAGGCTTGGGGATTTTGCAGTCAGCAAGGCTGTGGTGTAAGAAAAATTACGAGGAGCTCAAGTTTAGGTTCCTAACCATGAAATCCAGGGTGCCCGGCACTTAAGCTTATATGAAAAGAGTAAGTTATTCCAGTTGCCCAAAGGCAAAAGTTAGTCGCCTATGGCACCCAGGCACTTCTAGTAAGAGCACAGCCCTGGTTAGGCGAGTGGATTCCATCCTTCACTTGCCCAATGGGTGGGTGAAGTATTTTGGGTAAAAATTGTTCGAGAAAATTCAAATTATAGAAGAACTGTAAGTGGAAAAAACTGTGGATATACAGGGTTAAATTCATATCAACTCAGGTTATATATGTTGGTAGGTCTAACCGAGGAATTTATTCCTTATCCATTGAAATTTTAAACTTTAAATCTGTCTGGTAATTTAGCTCATCTCATGCAACTGTTTGATATATAGTTAAATGAAATTTAACATAGTTAACGACTAGGAGCTAGTCTGGTCAGTAGCGTTTTCATAGGCGGTTGTTAGTGTCTTGGCCGTCTGTGAGTGTTTGGTTACAGTTTGGTGCGTTCTGTAGCGTTTGATATAGTTCAATGAAATTTTACATAGTTTATGACCAGGAGCGAGTCTGGTCAGTAGCGTTTTTTGTAGGCGTTTGATAGTGCCTTGGCCATCTGTAAGCGTTTGTTTAGCGTTTGGTGCGTTCTGTAGCGTTTGCAGCAGTCATATGGTCGTGAGAGCCCTGGGGCTAACATTGTCCAGCGGTATTTTTGGTTAGTACGTGTGTTGTCATCCCATGTGCTTGCAGTGTGTTCATCGCTCTGTTAGTGTGGCGTTGTGGACTGAATTATAGTTTAGCGGTTCTTGGCGTTCCCTCCCTATCCCCCCCCCCCCCCCCCCCTCTTTTCAGCATTTTTTTTTTCCACCAATGCCATCTGGCTTGAGTGTGACGGGTGCCTGTAGGGGGCTTGGCGTGGGGGGCCCATGGCTTGGTTGCAGGTTGGGCAGGCCAGTGGGTGTTCTAGCGCCTTGGGGATGTGACTGCGGTTGCAGCCCCCAGACTTCGTAGGCACCTTCCCTCCACTAGCGACTTGGGCGTTAATATTGATTTTATAAGAGGAAAGGCCAAGAGGTCGACACCCCAAGTTAATCAAGAAAGTTTTAAATTTTTATTTTAGGGACAGGAGTTCAAATTAAACCAGCCACTGGTGATTATACAAGGTAAAATAAATATTAAGCTAAAATGATTTTGCTTATTTATGATATTGCTTACACAAATAGGGGACTAATAAAAGTTTAAGTGATCTACCATCTGGCCTGGAAGAAGAAGAAAAGGCTAGGCCAAGGTCCGGGATGCAATGTCCACTTATGGCAGCCTGTTACAACTAGCTAGCCAGATGCTTGCCTCCCAGTGCTATAGTTCCATAGCAAGAGGCAGCAGGATCAATCAAAAGAAAACCTACCAAAGTAATTATAACGTTATTTTTCAAAGGTTAGAAAAAATAGTTTTTTACTACTTGTTACGACTAACCTGTAGGAATCTCTAATCTCAATGGAGAATTTCCTGTCCCGAAAGTATATATTCTCTATCTGACTCCACATGAAAATCTGAAAAAAAGGAAATAGAACATAAATTAAAACAAAAAATACACTTGATTATGCCAGACGGTTTAAATGTGAATTTGCATTCTTTTATAATTTGTTCAATTTAATGTTGCAGATGCTAGCCTGAAACCAAGACATAAACATTAAGTAGCAATACATTTTACTGCTTAGGGTGTGAAAGATTGGTTTCTGAGAAACCAGTAAAAGCAACCCCTGCTAAGTGATCCAAAGTTAGATTCTGCAGTTCCAATCTTTGGACAATGAAGAGAGAATGACAGCTTGTTGGTGATGATGAAAACACTTCCTTTGAAGAAATTTGTGATGGAGTTATCTGTGAAGCAGCAGAAAGTCTTGAAGACGAGGCATGTGTAGCACTTAAGTGGCATTAAATTGCGTCAGTTTGTCGATCTGTGTGCTTTGTTGTTTCTACTCTACTAAAGCAAATGAAGAAGCCTAATCTGTGTATTACAGTGTGATAAAACACGACAGGCATTTGAGAACACGAGGGAAATGTAGAAAACACTTGCCTGTGGTTCGTGTTAATTCCCTTGTGTTCTCAAATGCCCGTCATGTTTTATCACAGTGTAATACATGGATTAGGCTTCTTTATTTGTTAAATAATATTTGCATTACTGAGGATTACCTTTCTGGGTTTGATCTTATCTCCATGGTCATAAAGACCAATTCCTTTAGGACTGAGTCCTAACCACCATGGCATATTGGTTTTGTCCTAAAGAAAGGAAATAAGTAGTAATGTATCAAACCTGGACATGTAAACTTCTTTAAAGATGATGTCACTACAGTTACAGTATATTAACAAACTCAATAAATAGCCATTCCCATTCAAAACCACCTAAGAACACAGCATGGTGTAAGGCTCCTGCCATTTGTACAACCTCAAGGGCTCATATCTAAGAGATTTGTAGAGATGTGTTCAAACACTTAAAATTACAGTGTCCTTTGTGTTGCTCTTAGGGAGACGAAAAGGTGTGATCATTGGTGGTAAAAATCCTGATAAATATCTCTTATGGGCTATCCTGTTGAACCACTGGGTTTCAAAACACTCTATGACTCAGATTATAAATGTTGGATTTACATGTACTATCACAAGTACATTATCCAACAAACTCAATAAGCACAACATGGCTATTTGAATTTATGGATAGTTTAAAATGAAGCACTGTCTGTTATCCCCATATCATACAAATTTTATAGATTGTGACTGTTGTGTGTTCCTTACCTTAACTTCATAGTAATGAACACCATAAGTTGGCAAACTTTGAAAAATACAAAGATACCTGAAGAGAAAAAAAAATTGTAATTAAAAAAGAAACAAAAGCCAGATTTCTTCAATTTATGTGTGCATGTTTATGCATCTGGATGTAAACACAAGGGTGAGTTTAGAAAAACGAAAACATTGAAGTACAGCATACAAGTCCAGTCACCCTAAATTACACATTTTAAACCTTTTGCATTGATTAATTGGCTTGGCTGTAAACTATGTTGTACGACAAAAAATATATACATGTATGGATATATATTAAGAAAACTGAAAATATGGCTTCAAACATGTAGATGTTTGAACCTACATACACAAACCAAATCCATGTTGTATCATATTTACACACAAAACTCTGTTAACTTGTCTATTAACTTGTCTATTAACTTGTCTTCCGTGTGAGTTTGTTTTAAATCTAATAAAACATGGTCTCTCACATAGAACACTAATATATCAATTAAAATAGAATTTAAACCCTTCTCATAACATCACCATGTTTACTTGTAACTTTAGTTGATACATTAATTTCAGAAGTCAATTAAAATTACCATGATCATTATTTTAGACAATAGGCAGTTTACCTGACAATAGATTCACCTCTTGTCTGCCCAGCAGATCTCTTGTAGTACTCTAACACTTTATCTTCACTGTAGCAAAAAAAAATATATATATATAAAAAAATCTCATTACTTCGAACAAAACACCATATCTCTATCATAGCCAAACATTTGTACTGCTGTAAGAAACAAAGTAGGAAAATAACCATGGAAACAATATTGGATTGACATGCTCAAATCTGAATTCAATAACGATTTACATAAAAATATTTGGTATTCTAATTGCATCTACTTAATGTAAGTTTGTAGCATGTGGCAAAATTATGTCATCCAATCAGCCCTAACACATGTCAGGAAGGTTATTGTAAATAATTACTCTTTTTTACACTCACCAATAAGTTATGGATGGTCGTTCTTTGAGTGTTCTAGTTGGAAGAACAGGTAGCTTCCTGAGTTCTACTTTTGCTGCCTCATCACTGAAACAATGATACAAAAATAATAACATAGTGTTTGAGTGAGAAAAGATATAGCTTAAAAAACATGACTGGTAGAACTGTTACATCAATGAACTGCTCTGGGCTACTCTAAATTAATTGATTTCCACATGTATGTGAAAAGGGGATATTGTAGAACAAGAATGAGATTTTTTTCAAACTCACAACAGTGAACTGATTGTAAATGTAAATTATGATCAATATGCAAAACAAGGATATAAAACCTTTGTGTGGCCATTAAAATTATTCGTCAAATGACTGGCCTTAGTCAGTTTAAAGCATGAAAGGAAGAAGACACTGACGCACCTTGTGTAGTCTCCATTGGTTGCATGAAGAGCGAGGGCAGCAAGCTCAAACACGGTTTCACTATCACACTGAATTGTACCCTACAACATCAACATATTACATGACTGTATGTTTAGATAATGGTCTGGGCAAACAGCCACAAGGTGAATTTCTTGGTTAAGATTTTCATAAGCACTGTAAGGTTGATTTGCATGTTAGTAAGAGAGCACTCCTAGTTAGCTTTCAGAATTAATGCTGAAACCGATTTTCATTATCAACAGCCTTCAGACTTGTTATACATTCACATGAAAAACAGATACAGTGTTAACTTTACAAATGAAATAAACAAACCCATTTTAATATGTAAACACAATTTTGGTGCAAACAGTTCTCTATAGTACATGTACACATGTATGGTCAAGCAATGTCTCACGAAAGAAACTGCTTGACAATATTGTTTTTGCTGTCATCATTGTCCTCGGCATTGTCAGCAATGTCATTGTCATCATCTTAACTTTACATGTATATGCTAGATGAATACACTGCTAGTAGATTTATATTGTTAAATTACAAGTATTTTGTGCTGGTATGGACAATGCTACTGTGTGAACTTATTGTACAGTGTAACTGAGGATAATAACAGTACCCACTAAGACTGCATGCTGTGTGTTGCATTCACACCTGTAACTCATTTGAAGCCAGCCCTACAGTGCAGCTCAGATATATCCGAACCAAAATATACGCGCAATTCGCATCAGCCCAATACGTGTATATGCGTATGCATATACGTACGTACGCGTATGCATATACGCTCATACACGTATACAGTATATACGTGTATGCCTGATTAGTATGTATGAGCTAACCTATTGTTTTTTCTTTTCTTAAGAGGTCATTGTTGTTTTCAATGGCTTGACAGCTTGCCACAGAGCAAGAAAGAGTTTTCTTTATTTTGAATACGCATATACAGTATGCACAGGTATGCCTTCAGACTAGAGTTATTAGCAAAATGTTGGCTGAAACTAACACTTTGCAATTGGGCACTTGACAGAAAATTAACTGACTGAATATAATTAAAAGAAAGAGTATTTTGCCGTTAAATCAAAAATTTACCGTTTTCTTTTTGTCAAATAGAACCTACACGCTTCAACAATCCCATCTTCATGCAGCAAACACAACCGAATGATAACTTTTTTTCGACATGGTCCAAGCAAGCGCACGACTTGGAAACGTGTGCCGAAACACAGAACTTTTCCTTGAAGAAAATTAAAAATAACAAAATGTGAGTGGCACACCATAGAAACTTCAGTAAACAATTCTCTTGTCGGGGAAAGAGTATTTTACCATTTGGAACGGTTTGTGTCAGATATAACCGGAGATATCATTTTCTCGACAAGGTCTTCGGAACACTTCAAACAATTAACATTCTCGCAAACGACTTGCCAACGCACGCCAAAACACAGAACTTTTCCTCAAAGAAAAAATAACTAAACGCAAGTGACGCACCGGGGAAACTTTGATGAACAATTATTTGGTTAAAGAAAGAACATTTTACCGTGTGAATGAACGATTTGCGTCAAACATAACCGGAGATATAATTTTTTTGGCAAGGTCTTCGGGGCATGTAATAAAACCTGAAACAACGAAACCACTGAAACGAAACCACTGAAATGAGCGAAACGAAACCACCGAAACAAGCAAAACGACCGAAACGAGTAAAATAGTAAGTAAATAACCAAAAAAGTTAAAACAAAAAAGTCTTGAGCTCTAGTGCATTACTATGGCAGCCGGATCTCGTACCCAGATCCTGCTCTTAAGCCACATGTGTGACATTGTGACATCACAAACCTGAAAGGTGGATGAGCGCAAGCGTGTCGAGCAGGAAGATATTGAGAAAATGGTGGGTATTTTCACATTCTGAATGGTATTCTAACTAAAACAAGAAATCTAATTTCAAAGAAAGGTTTTCTGGTCGTATCGTGGATTCTTAGACGGTGGCGAATCGAATGGTCTTTTCGAGAATGACTTTGCAGCATTCATCGTGCGTACCAGGACTTTCTTTAATATATATCTCTAAAGATAAACAAGGGCGACTTCACAGGCTTTAATCATATTACCATCAGGCCTTCATGACTCCCGCAGTTCTCAAAGTAATTTCTTATTAGGTGCTCAGCTCTTCACGGATACTCTTGAGATTGTGTTTCCATACATCCTGGGTTTGGTGTTGTCGATTCGCCACCTCCTAAGAATCCACGATACGACCAGGAAACCTTTCTTTGAAATTACCTTCCTTGTTTTAGCTAATATTCCATTCAAAATGTGAAAAATACTCACCTTTTTCTCGATGTCTTTGTGGTCGTCGTCGACACCCTTGCGCTCATCCATCTTTCAGGTTTGAGATGTAACAATGTCACACATGTGAATCTGGGTACGAGATCAGGCTGCCATAGTAATGTGCCAGATATCAAGGCTAGTTTTTAACTTTTTCATTTATTTACTTGTTATTTAACTCGTTTTGGTTGTTTTGCTCATTTCAGTGGTTTCGTTTCGCTCGTTTCAGTGGTTTTGTTTAGTTGTTTTGGGTTTTAGTACATGCCATTCAGACAAAGATTTCACAAACGACTTGCCGACACGTGCCAAAACACAGCTCTTTACTTGTAAAAACATTAAGTTCACGTGTTAAAATAGGGAGTTCAAGCGACTGTTTCAATTTTCTTCCCATTTTTGGTAGCTTAAGATCAAGCAAGTGTTAATAAATGGTAGTTTGTCGGTGAATTTGCGAAGTGACCGAAAACTCGAAATATGATAGCTTTCATTGATCGGCAGGACGTTTTAACAACATGCAAATTTCGCTTTGAAGCCTTTTTCATTCCCAGAAATGTAATGTCCTTTGTTTCACAAACACTGCTTCACACAAAGAAACTTGTGGGAATGCATAACAAAGAGACATATACGCGCGTATATACGCGCATATGTGCACGTATTAACATACGCGTATACACAAAATATACTTGTATAATACGCGCATGCATAGTTCGCATATATCTGAGCTGCACTGTACGCTTGTGTGTTTCTAGACATTGACTACCAACAAAATTATTTTTGGTGATGTTACTCATACCTTAAAAACAAGAATTCTTGCTTGGAGGAAGAAAAGCTCCACAGTGCTTGTTTCTTTTAAGATTAAAATGTTTGGGACAAAAAACCTGAAATTGAAATTATCAATAATTAATTTAACAAGAAACACTACTAAATCTGATAATATGTCAAAATCTATAACGTAACAATGTAACGAGAACAGAACAATGTAACTAAAACAGCAGCATAACTTTGCAGAGTAAACCCAAAATTCAGTTTTATTCTCATTGATTTTCACTGAAGATGGGTTTCTTTTATAGCCAGAATTTTCTATGTATTGCAGAAACAAGAATGGTCCACATTACATGTTTCCTTTTAGGTGAAAAACTCTCAAATAGAAAGTTTAAATAAACATATTTTTGGCTCAGAGACATTAAAGGAAAATGAACAGTGTTCCATTGTCGACTACTAATTAAACAACACCGACATTTCCTGCTTAACAGATTTGAGGAAGACGAGATGAAGGGTGGACCCTATCCAAGTACCCACCCCAGATGTGTGGTAAACCATTAAGGAATTGCCTTGATTATGTCATTCAACATAAACATTAACTATCTGGCCATCCATAAGCACTCAGTTTAAAGCATTTTGGCTTATCAGGGAGGGTTGATTGTTTAGGACAATGAACAATTCATGAAACTGAGGTTAGCTTTTATGTCAGTGCCCATTTGTTCTAATTTTCATATACTTGAACAGTTGAATCCTGCTCTTTCAAACTCTCAGGCACAAGTCAAACACCGTACTTCACATGAGCTGAACCCAATTCAACCAATTGGGCTCATGTGAAGTTCAGCTTTGACCCAATTAAGTTCAACTGATTTTATTTGGAGCGGCTGAGGCGTTCTTCATGCCTGGCCAGCCATGAATAAGGCCTGAAGACTGACTTTGGGTCAGACGCCGATCTTCAAATGAGCTGAACCAAACGCATAATCAAACGTCTAAAGGTGCCATTTTGACTTTACCTTGAAAAACCACTGACCAACAAGACTGCTTTTGTTATTTGTTTGGTGTAGCAGTTCAGTTTGACGGAATTGAATTCAACGTTTGACTCAAATAGGCGTTCTTTTAGTTATTTGAGTTGACCCAAACTGTCATTAGGTTCGGCTCATGTGAAGTACTGCGTTTGACCTGGGCCTCAGGGTAAATGAAAAAAGTGTGAAATAAGAGAAGGTCGAAATAACCGATAGTAAATAACTGAGGGGAAAATCCAAGGTAGCAATAGCAAGGAATTTGAAATAACTGGGTTTAAATTAGCGGGGTTCAACTGTACTTATTTTCATTATTTTTATTTATTTAAGTAACTTATTATTTTCCTTTATTATAGGTTTCTTGGGTTACTATGCAATTAGCTCCATCAGCTTCATGTACATGTACTTGGATGGTCCAAACTTTATACACATTTTAAGTTATTTTTCTTTTAATTTGATATCTGGTATCTACACATAAGTTAAATTTCTTTATCACCTTTATGTAAACAAATACATGTACATGTGGGGGTGGAAAATAAATAAAGTCTTGTTTGTAGAATATGTCTAAAAACAATGTATGATCAAGAGGGACAGATCTAGAGAAATGTTATATTATCAGTCATGGAAATTTCAAGATCAAATAAAGTTGTACAGAAAGAAACATCCCTTACCTGACACAAAATACTAAAAGAACTGGGTCCTGGTATCTGGGAAGGTCATGCTCCAGAACACGTCTGTCAAGTCGCAGCCAGTTCTGGTGACTCCTAGAAAAACATAAAGGAGTGAAATTCAAGTTGGCATTCAAAAAGGGTTCAAGACACAGGTATGTTTTCTTAAATAAAGTAAAGTCTACTCTTATTCCATTCCTAGTCAATCACCAGGTGGAGGCTAAAACAATAAAACATATTGGAGGGGAGTTAATCATTAAACCCCAGAATTGCATTAGGTTTTTCACCTAATTAACACATACTCATGAATTCAATACACCACGGTGGAGAAGAAGGTCACAAGAACAATTGGTTAATGCTTACTGTACAAACTCCAAACCATGTACTCAAAGCCTAAAATTAACTGGCAAACTTTCCATCTGTAGGTCACATGCCTTGTCTCCACTCTGGGAAATGAGTTTCAATGATTTTCTGAAGATTTCTGACTGTTTCTAAGGAAATTTCCAATCAAGTTCTTTCTCAAAATTTTTGTTAGTTATGCAAACATTCCTAATTTTTTTGGATATTTTCAAAGTTTTCTTAAGATCTCTCAAAGATACAGTAATGGAAAATCCATCAAGACATTTAAACATACAAGTACATATCCAGCTTATTCAGCATTAAATATTTCAGGGTAAATTATCAATGGCAATTGTGGCATTGTTGAAATCTCAATCTGTGGTGTCAAATCTTTTATAATTGTACAGAAAAAATTCTAAGTAGCAAAATTTACTGTACAAAAGTACCAGTATGTTAAATACATACAAGCAAAGAATGTTAATATTCTGCCCAAATGTACCATAAAAATATTAAAAAGAAAAGCATGCATAAAACTAGCCACTTGTCAGGACTGACATTAAGGGGCTTAACTCATACATCTAACACCTGTTTCAGCTGAGTATGCTCGATATCCGCTAGCCCCTTAATGTTATGGGTGACATTGCTTTTCATCGATACGATTGACCCACAAGGCAACTAGTTTGTTACGGGTGTGAAGATCAAGGTTTCAAGTGACTCAAAGCTTAATGACAGCCCTGCTTGTGAGGATTACAGGTAAAAGTTCAAGATCTGCTACAACAAGATTACATGAACTAAGATTTGGGATTCCTTGTCTGCAGTACTGTAAAAGTTAAAGTAGTGCACATATCTGGTTAGCTATTATTAGCTATTATTATAAGATCCAGTATGTACATAAATACTATGCACATAAATACGCTGTTAGTAGTGATTTAAGTATGCAAAACAACTCTGCCAGTTCAAGAGATTTATGAAAATTTTGTAATAATTACAATTATTGTCAGCATTTTTGTTCCATCATTTTTAGAATCTGCTAATAACTACATGTAAAATTAAGCCAAATTACACCATTTACTGGCACAATAAATCAAACAGGGCTTTGAGAGAACACAAATAACACAAGCTTCTGTTGGTCAATTCATTCTGTTTGTCATTCATTTACTATTTTAAGATGAAAATGCCTCAATTGTCAGAAGGGCGGTGGAACAATAATAAATAAATATTAACCTATCATATCACTTCCAGTACCCCAGTTATTCTTAATACAATTAATCATCCAGCTGACAGCTTAAGTTTCAAAGTTACAAGGAAATTAAACACTCAATGAGGTGTAGCGAAGTTGGGTATCACTCATACATTTACAAATTGAGAAAATATTATTTCAACTAGTAGTGATACTCTTGCAAACGATATTCTAACTTTTTTGACATATGTTTACAAAGAAAAGGAATCCAAGATGGGTACTGAATAAATCATAAAGACATGCTTAAGCATTGTATTCAGTGGAAAAATAACAATGGTGCATAAACAATCACATTCTCCTATTTGCAATGGACTGTGACAAGTTGGGAAACAGCCACTTAAATTATATATTTGTGTTTAAATGCTCCTTCAAACATTCCAAGCTTAACCGTACAAGGAACTTAACCTGACCTTAACATGTTTTGCAATAATTTTACATGTCACGTCTGCTGATATTTATTGAATCCTTGATGTTTATTATGTGTTGTGCATAAGTTCACTGCATGTAGTTTCAAGGATGAAAGCTTTTTTACAGAGGTTATTTTAAAAAGAATTGGTTGTACACTGTCAGTGGAAGGTTTCAATAAATCAATAATTCACAGCTTACATGTATATCAGTGACATCATTAGCCACCTAGAAGAAACTATTCTAATAATTGACAAGTGCTAAGTAAATAATTTTTTTTTTTCATTCTTACATTGTATAAAATCTCTGTCTCTTTCATATCATTATTTCCTTGCAATACAGATCTATCAATCCATAAATTTCTGGCATCAGCACGAAAAATTGGTGAAAAATATAACTTATAAATTCTATGAAAACTTTGTCTTGCCAATTCTTGTTCTGTAACCAAATCCCAAAAATGTGTAATTGGTATGATGGCATAAATATGTGGGCATTTTACACCAAGGAAACTTCGAACGTATTTTTAATTTTTATTGTTTATTTCCTGCTGAAAAACACCCTAACCAAAGGATTACAACTTCCTAATCGACAAACTCTCTGCTATTTTCTACGCACTTCCTGCAAAATCTTCCGACGACAGTGCAGGAAATACCCGAAATTATTGCATTCTTTGCGGAAATTATCTCTAGAAAACTTGTGAATTCAATATGATGGGTGACCAGTTGTATCTTATCTATAAATATATGAAAAGATATTGTTTTTATCCCCGTTTCAAGACAACACAACATTGTTATAAACGCGGGAATAGACATCTTTACTAATTGTTACTGATTCCAATGAGTCACCGGCTAAAACTTTATTAGCTTGTGTATGTCAGGTTTCTCTCGATAAAGTATAACTGCCTTTGATGATTGAATTAGTTCACAGGTTTTGTGTTTTGACACATACAAACAGAAAATAACCAGAGCTCACCATATGAAAAATTGCGACGAACACAACGTAATCATCATACTATTTAAGCTCATAGTAAAGTTGTAAAACTTACGTAAGATTTTAAGCTGCTGTAAGCTTAAAATCCCAGCTTTAACGCGCAGAGAGAGGAATGAAACAGAAATTTGTGTTATTATCCAAGAATTAGCAAGATTAAGACGTAAGCTGAAACTGATTTTGTGCAAGTTAGAGTGAAAATAATTGAGTCAAAGCGTGTTGTAGGTTATTGTTTTTATTAGAGGGCACCTAGAGAACGTTAGAACGCTACTGCAGACCTCCTGGAGGAACCATCCCGAGCATTTGGAGAAAGGCTTTAAAAATAACCTTGTAGTCGTTCACAATACGTCAAAATTAAAACAACGAGTCCACTAGCGAGTTAAGGAACACAATATAAAACTGCAGCGCTTGTAGTTCACGTGTTTGATCGCTGTAGATAACTAGTGCCAAGCTAGAGTAAACCAAGACATGACAATTCAGATGTTTACATCGCTCAACCCTGAATTTAACAGGTCTGTAATGGTCAGTGCAAACCGTTTAAGCCCTCTACATCGCTGTATAAATAAAATCAAACCAACTTACGTGTCATCGGAGTAAGATAGGCCAAAATATTCTTTCTCGTGGAGGCCGACTTGCGAGGCAACCATATCAAGCAAATCACACGCCATGAGCCGAGGCTAAAGCGTGAAAGAAAGACGTTCGTACACGCGATTAACATTAGGTTTACTGCCATCGATTTTAGAACACCGCGATTTACAGCTTTCGTTGAATGTCAAGCCTGTAAGACAGTTATTTACCTGAACTAAAAGATCCAGTCGTCGCTCGTCCAGCATTATGATCTGACATCTTCGCGGCTTGCGAGCATCAGTCATTCTATAAAGATCGATAGCCGCGCTTATTCCTCTCGAAACTATGGCTACCGAGACAGTCTAAATCACAATGCATAGCTTTTCAACTATGCCTTTACCCACGGCCATTTCCTTATCCTCCGATTAAACGTGGAGGCAGCTTTCAGGTGTCCTAAAATAAAGAGTTTCTTTCTTCAAATTCGCACTCATCCGTGTATTTCCTGTGAGAATTCTATTTATGCTTTGCATTGCTGGAGGAATGAGTGGAATCTTCTGCGCATGACTATTACAAGCCCGCCTGCCAATCAAGCCCCGACTAAGCTTCTGAAGTGCCGCGACGAACCAACTCATGGAATACAACAGCGAAAAGCCGTATGCAAACTTTTATTTTGACTGTAAGAAAAGATAAGAGTTAAAATTTAGACCTTTCTCTGAAATTGAGGTGAAAGAATTTTAAAACCACCTCTAAAGCCGATGTTTTCTAGAAAGTCGAGAACAGAAAATTAGAGAGAAAAATTCTTTATACTTGGTAAGCACACCAATTTAGATCAAGGTAAATAATAATGATAATAAGAATCACATAGGTGCGACAATTAAATTGTATTAAAACACCAAGAAACATGGTTTTTTCCCGCCGAGGGCGCCCCAAGTTCCCAGGCTGTTTACGTTATGTTGCTATGTTTTGACCGTGACGTCACGCGTTCCTGTTGAGAAGATCAACATGGCCGATTAGCGGTTCGCTGAATTCCTGTGTTACGCGAGAAATACAAAAATGGTAACTGGATGGTTTGTGCAATTTCTGTAATTTTCCTCTAAGGTATCGTTTTAATCCTCACTTTTCTCTCATGAAGACTTCTGGAGACACGAACGTCAAGGTTGCAGCTCGTTGCCGGCCGTTCAATGGTGAGCTTCGAGTATCTAATTTTTACGTTGATTATTCTGATGTAGCTATGTTAGTAATCTGAACTGTGTGGAACTGTATATGTCTACTTTTAGATACTGTTATATTAAGTATAAACTTAACTTTATTTTAAACAAAAAAAAAATTGTGAATTAAGATGGAGTTTTTAGCTGGCTGTGACAATATGCATGGCCTGATCTGCATGCTTAAATTTCACCAAAGAACTTTTTTTATCCGCGTTATCTCAGCTTTGTCTTCTACTGCGTAGAATCGCCTTATCAGTTAGATTGATATCTATGTATTTTTGAAAAGGAGGGAAATATAAGGGCTAGCTATATTTCATGCATAGTGGTACGCTTAATATATCATTGAACAGCAGCACTTATGATTGCTTACTTCTCCAGACTATTAGACTATTAATTATTTATATATACTCAAACCTTGTTAATGAAAACACCACAGGGACCACAGAAATGGTCTGTAGTAATAAGTTGTTTTAAACCCTATATCTATATCTATCTAGACTGTGAGCATTCTTCTCGCTCCAGGGGAACAGTTCACCCATTAAGCTACTACTAGTGAGCAACCACATTGTTATACAGTACCCTGCGAGCAGAGTCTCCTTCGATCTCCCTAGACAAATCGGGAATTTGTCTAGGAAGATCGAAGGAGACTCTACTTGCAGGGTACCACACTGTTGAGTTTTGAAGTTTTGAGTTTTGTGTTTTGTATGTAGAGGGGTACTCCAGATTTAAGGTGGCAGTGACATTTTAACTCGAAAGTCTGCTTACAGGCTATTTGAATGGAGGCATAAATCAAAACTTGAAAATCTGAAGGGATAACTGATATTTAAGTTGTGGTTTCTCTAACAGATAGATGGTCAATTAGATAGATACAGTTCACTTCTTAAGCTGTATACTACTTGTGAGCAACCACATTGTTGTGATTTGAAAATGGCTACAAAAATAACGAGAGCATACGTTTCAAATTGCACCCCCCTAACACTTTCAACATGGAATAACACCCCTGGGCGCTAGACTGCTCATAGTCTAGTGCACCTGAATAGGAGTTTGACTGTTCCTCTCCTCTCCCTCCCCCCCTTCTGGTAACAAAAGGCAGAGGTGAGGGAAGGGTTAATTGATGATGTACTGTGCATGTAGCTACAGAGTAGTATCTGAGCAGTTCAAAGAATGTAGTAAAAATCTTAGGACCTTGATGACTGACATGACATGGCACTGATTAGTGATCCCCCCCCCCCCCCAATCATTTCATTTTGCAGAGGGCGAGAAGGGAAAGGCGGCCACAAGGGTGGTTAAAATGAGTGCTGAAAAAACAGTCATTCACAATCCACACCCTGGTACAAATACAAAGGTAAGGGGCAAGATGTAAATTAGCTGAATGATAAGATTAAGAGAAGTATTATAGGAACTTGGCAAGCTCTTATTATGATCTAATTGAGCGAATGAGAGGGTCAAATGAGGAAATATTTGGCTTGAGATCATGGCACGCACAGACTGAGCACAGCAAGGTCTGTGTAAAATAATTGGGAGCCACATATTTTCTCATCCAACCTGCCCAACCTTTATTATATAGTGTACCATGTTAGAAGACTGAAAATGTATTGGTGAAAGTTTTGAAACATGTGCACTTAAAATGTGTTTTGTCTGGACAGTGTTTTTCAGAGTGGCCCATATATATGGGTTATTGACCAAGCTTGAGGTCAAGATGGCTGGATATTGGACAAGATCTTTTTTTTTGCGTGTTTTCCATAAACTCTAAAAAAAGAATTACGCCTTGGTCAATAACGAATTTATTATATGGCTTTCGGGAAAATTTTTCTTTCAGGACACAGCGGGTAGTCCCGAGCAGGCAAGATAGTGCCATGTTGGCTGTTTGGGTAGCTGATCACAGCGCAGTATTCGGTTCATCTTGCCTGCTCACAGAGATAGCCATATAATAAAAACCCATCTAGGCTCTCTAACAGAATCTCATGACATGTAAGCCATGTTATTTACAATTTTTTGTAAAATTAAACTCATCACAAATAGATGAGTTTGGGAGCTGGTGCCTTAAAGGTTAGTGGGGTGCCAAAGCCATAAGCCGCTAGGAGGTATCCATGGCAACCCTGGAAAGCAGGAGCCACCCAATGAGCATCCACTAACCGGCACCGTCACACTGAAAGAAATTCAGTGGAAACTACTTACCTGAAGAATACTTACCCTGACCAAGAACAAAACGGGAGGGAGGAGAGGATGCAAGAATCTGCAATGATTCGTGAGCAAAGCAGTGCAACTGATCCGCAACAATCAGCAGAATACACTACAACAATTATGCAATGAACCATAAACCCCTGCAAAATCCCTGAAGGCTGCCCCACAGGTCACATACTCCCAAACGGGGAAACCGCTGGCTGCATAAGCTCATATTTAACTTGCCTAAATGATATTAGCTGGATGGACACATTAGCTGGCTGCATTTGCTCGAGTTTAACCTTGCCTAAATGATATTTAGCCACATAAAAAAAAGAAAACATTTTCTAGTTACAATAACTTTGTGGTTTTAGAAATGTGGCATTCATCTTTGAATTTATGTTCTCACAGGAGCATACCTTTAGTTTTGATCATAGTTACTTTTGGGACACCAAAACAGTAAGTAATATTTTGAAATATTTTATATTTGATATTAGGCATTTTTAATTAGCACACTGAGTACCACTATTACATGTATCAGCTGTTATATTCAGTAAAACTGAACATTTTAAAGTTAATTGTTTATATTTGACGGCAACTTCATGGTTATTTTATCACATGATTACAGACTGTTATCTCAGGATTTTATAATTTTAGATTTCATTTTTATTAATTTAATACCATGATTCATAATCATTATGCTTGGTTTAATCATTGATGTATAAAATAATGATAAATATTTTTAATCTCAGGAGCAAATATTTTATGACCTGGGTTCCCCATTATTGAAGAAAGCTCTGGATGGTTATAATGCAACCCTTTGTGCCTATGGACAGGTATGAAATTTATTGTCTTGACAGTTTCCACAGAAACTACTGACTGTGATGTCCATACCAAGGTACTATATCTCCCTGTACGACTTTTATCAGCTTTGTATTATCAACGTAACTTGAGATTGATAAAGGAAATGGCCCACAGACATACTTACATGTGGTTACTTGGCATTACAATACAGTAATTGGAGCAGTCTCATCACTGGTGACACTTGTAAAGAGTGTTTTTGGTTTTGTTTCAGTTCAGAATGCTGACTAAGTGATCTACTTGCCTGCCACTTTATAGCTTTTATATCAGTTTCATATTAATTATTGATGAGAAACTGATTATTTTATTTGCCAATAGACTGGAACAGGTAAAACGTACACCATGATGGGAACTGAAGAGGAGCCAGGTATTATTCCTCTGGTAAGGCTTTCTCATTACTCACAGTGAAGTCCTTTATTTATTAAGTACTGTACATGTAAACACAGACACTAGACTGAAAGGAGGTTGAATCAGAATAATTTGATCAGATGTTTTGGTGTATCTATAAATTAAAGTAAAAGAAAGTGAAGCATACACAGTGTGAGTCATTTGGTTGGTTTGCTGGTAGGGCATTCCAATAGCTAACCAGTCAATCATTCTGATGGTCAGTCAGACAGTCAGTCAATCAGTCAGTGGGTCATTTGTACACGGTCGACAGCGGTAATATTAGCAAATAGGTATCCTCCAAATGAAGCTGGTTCCAGGTGCTGCACTGAGTAGCATTGATGGGGCCAGTTTCCAAACTTTTTTCAGGGCTGTGCTCTAGAAGTGCCCAGGTGCCACAGGTGACTAACTTTTGACCTAAAACAACTGGAACAACTCACTTTTTTTATATAAGTTTAAGTGCTGGGCACCCAGGATTTCATGGTTAGAAACCTTTGGGCTCCTCGAAATTTTTCTAAGATCAGAGCTCTGTTTTTTTCATTTTGAAGTTAACATAGTGTGAAATAGCTGACTCCAGTTCTGTTAGTTGTCTGGTGTCAATATTTTAACTTTCACAGTTGCCGAATTGAAAATGTGACCAGATTGATCTTATGATACTTCTTGAAAGTTAAAGGTTGAAGGTCAACTGATTCTCTGTTAGTAGCTTTTATTAAATGTTTTTGTGTTGGTGCCTTTTAGTTAAATCAAGCTCTGTTCAAGCACATTGATGAAGCTCCCCCAAGCAAACAGTTCTTTGTCACAGTTTCATTTTATGAGGTAGGAAATGCTGGCAATGTTTGGATTACCAGTACCTGACATGAAAATTGTTCGACTGTTACTAAATTAAATTCTTTCAATAATGATTTATAGATTTATCAAGAAATGATTCATGACCTTCTGAACCCAACTGGACAAGATCTCAGGGTCAGACAGCATCCACAACTAGGAATGTAAGAGTTTGTAACAATTAATCATAAATAATAATTATTATGATAATTAAGGACAGGGATGATTGTGTTCAAAGTGTTGTGACAAGTGGAAATTTGTTAATTTGTACTGCCAGTCATCTGTCTTAAGAAGTGATCCTGATCAGAGTTACCGGTATATAGTTTTACTTACATGTGTATTGTAGGCATGAAACGTAAACAGCTCCTTTCTTTCTGCAGTTTTGTTGAAGGTCTCGCTGAGCTTGTTGTTCAGAATAGTGAAGACATTGTTCGTCTCTTTGAACAAGGAAACAGAGTGAGAAAAATGGCATCTGTTGACAAGAACTCGGGTGGATCAAGGTACCATTGTAAAGGCCTTCTTACTCTAATGAAAACAACAGTTGATGAGGGTTGAAGAAAGGGAATGTATAATTTGTGCAGAATTCCTGTTGACTATCACCAGCATGGTGTCAAACAACTTGAGAATATGCAAAAGTTGGCATCATTTGCTTGTATGTCAAATATTTGAAATGTCTTGAATTGACCCTAACTTCCATACATTTACTATTAATCAGGTTTAAATTTGACAAGAGGGCACAAGAGAACATAGGTGTAGGTCATGAGCTGGTAGTCTAATAAACTCTCCCTCTAGGCTGATCCCAGATAGTATAATGTGGTTGTTCAAAGGTTTGGAATTGAACTCTGTTTTCTTTAGAGGGTAGAGCAAACATGTAGTTCCCATTAATATTCATTTGATAAAAATGTGATTATTGATGATGGCATTTGTGATTTACTTCACAGATCAGACTGTGTTTTTACCATCCATGTTGAGCAGAAGAGTAATGGTGGATCAACTGTAAAAGGAATTAGATCAAAGATAACCTTGATTGATATGGCAGGTGCGTACAGTATAAGAAACAATAATCTAACCAGAGGTCAATAACTAACTGACTTGTAATTTAAAGTACTGTTGTTGAAAAATATAAAATCCTGGGCCGTGTTTTTCAAAGCCAGTTAAGGCTAACCCAGGATTAACAGTTAACTGAAGTATCCATTTTCTTTCTATAAAATATTTTTCATTGCTTATGTCCTGTGTACTTTGAGATTTTTCAAACTCAAACCTGTAGAACAAACAATATAAACAGGAAACAGTACCCAAAAGTTACAAAACTGAAATCAGAATTCTCTCTAATCCTGGGTTAGCTTAATCAGGGTTTGAACAACCTGGCCCTGGTTATAATACCCACTTACAGGCCCTTCTGTGAAGAAGTACATTTGTCTAATGGTTAATGTGCAAGGGTGTGAGGCTTGGTTTCAAGTCCAGGCTGGGAACATTGTGTAGGGTTCTTGGGCAAGGTACACATGCTAATATTACATGTACTACCGCAGTGCCTAACTCCACCAGATGAATTAGAGGCTACTGGCAGATTTAATTCTTGGGGTAACCTAGTGATGGACTAGCATCCCATCCAGGGGGGAGGAGAAATTCTTTTAGTCACTTACTATGGCAAGTGAGACAGGTGCTGTCCATTGCAGGTCCATCCCTCTCTACTAAAAGGGAAGATGTTCTGTTTATATTTCCCCTCCTTGTTGTTAGTCCTTTCTCCTCTAATTTTTCCGCACTGGCATTTGCATCCTTATTATAAATACACAGCCCAGCTGTTAAACTGTTGATACTGTCTTTCAGTTCATCTACATGACATGGGGATTGTAGGTCTTTAAATAAAGCTCTTTTCATTTTTTATCATCCATAGTTCTTACAAGACTTATTTGTGCTGAATGTGACTCTAATAGACAGGGTTTTACTGACCTAGGACTCCGTTCATGTTAATCCCTCTTTGTGCTGCAGAAATAGGAAATAAATGCTGGCTTAGCAAGGAATGAGCAGTGAGAAAGATTTTTAATGGTCTTTTTTGCTATGTTTAGGATCTGAGCACATGGAGGGAGTTGACCTTAACATTCAAAGCGAAGGTGCTTTCATAAACAAAGGGTGAGTTACGATGTTGTTTTTAACTGAGTGGCAGCATGGAATGTTTATGAGCATTTGAAGGGGCATTAGTGGCAAATTTGTTTCTTTCTCAATTTTCTGCTGCACTCACTGTGTGCATGTATTGTCAAGGCTTTCATTCCAGTGAATATCTGATTAGAAAAGACAAATTGTTTATTGTGTAGACTGGAATAATTCGAACTTGTCTTTCCATTGTGGGGATTTGTTGACAAAATTTGTCTCTTTTTAGGATCAGTGCTCTGAATGCTGTTGTCACTGCTTTAGCAGATCCCAAGAAAAAGGAAGGCCATATCCCGTACAGAGACTCAAAACTAACTAGAATATTGCAGGTGACTATAATGTTTATGTGCTTTAGTTAAACATGGTAGCTAGGTTTTTTCTGCATTTGTCTCTCTGACCACAAGGAATTTCCACTGACTTTGTCAACAGTGAGTTTATTCTTCTGTTACTTGTTTAAAAGGTTGCCCTTTTTTGGGTCTTTTCGCTTGCCGGTTTTTCTTCAGATCCTAGTTTGCACTGGCATGAATTCTATCACATCACTCTTGTAACTGCAACTATTGTTATAACAGAAATAGGCAACCACCACTTTGAACTTACATTAGGCTAAGTTAAACATACAAATACTCTGTGAGAGAGTTTGGTAGAACTTTGAGGTGCTTATGTAAATCATTTCCTGCTCTTCATCTTTATCAACAACAACAGCGACAACAAAACAACAACAACAATAACAACAACAAAACAACAATAACAGCTGGTAATTGTGTCACTCTGCTATATTTTTGGGATCCCACAGTCCCACTAATGATCATTTTTGTCAGTGTAACCAAACTCGTGTGCACATCTTTTTTGTTCTGTCTTTAATAATTTTTGCTTTTAGAAATTACTCTTTAGCAAGCACTGTGTTGTTGTTTTAGGATTCACTTGGTGGCAGTGCATGTACAGCCATGATCATGACTGTGTCGCCAGCAGGTACAAAAACTTCTACTTATTGTACACCTAATTTCTCCTTGCAATATTAATACATCATCAAGAAATTAGGTTAGGAAAATATAGAAAGTCATCAACATGGAGAGGAGACGGATGCACACACTACAGTTAGGGAATTTGGCGACACTCTGGTTGATGTGTGGAGGCGTGGTTGGTGCTTGTGGTTAGAGCACTTACCTCTGGATTGAGTGGTTCAAGTTCGAACCCTGGCCAAGGACATTGCCTCGTGTTCTTGGGAAAAACGCTTCACTCTCACAGTACCTCTCTCCAGCCAGGTGTATAAATGGGTACTAGCGAGTTTAATGCTGGGGGGTGACCCTGCAATGGACTAGCATCTCACCCAGGGGGGAGTAGAAATACTCCTAGTCACTTGATGCCACAGAAACCACAGATAAGCCCCAGCCTGATGGGCCACTTGGCTCGTGTGCAGACATTGCTTGATTGAAGTTCTGTCTAAATTCACAGACCTAAGATTAAAAGAAATGTCTCGTGGTAAATAGGGAGACTTAACGTTTTCAACTTGGAGCTGTCCTTTGATTTTATCTTCTGCAGACTCTGATTATGACGAGACACTGGCATCAATGCAGTGTGGAAATAAAGCAAAACTAATTGAAAATGCTGTGAAGAGAAATGAGGTACCATGATGTGGGCTTTCATTGCCTCTACATTGTTTAGTTGCCTGCATTAGCAGACCTGCTCTTGTTTAATAATGGCGTGTGCTCTTGTGCGTTTTTAGTTACTTTCGCCGCAAAATTAAATGCACAAGACAAAACAGCTATTGAAAATTAGTTTTAGAGAAAGAAGGAAAAACAATTTAGAACGATTGACAAAAGTGCTAAAAGTTCGAAACGTCAGGCTGTTTTACTCCCTCAAAACTGTAGCAAACTTTAGTACACCACCATTTCCAACGTAAGTTATGTACATGTAGATGTAGGTGACTGCCCCTTGACCAAATGATATTTTCATCCTGACACTGCTCAGCGCTTTACAACAGCCAGGGTTTTATAAGTGCCCATGCCGCCCATTGATACATTCACTGAGAACGTCTACACTTAAACGTTCCAGAAAAGACCACCTCTAGCCAACGGATAGTTAATTCTTTCTCTACGTATCGGCCTTGTGGAGATGTTGAACTCTGTGTAGTATACGCTTGTATCCCGGTGGGGTACACCCTTACATGGGCTACATAGGTATGTGCAGCCCCAATAGGATTTCGAATTTATGGTCAGGTCATAAATAGGGTAGGGAAAATCGCAGATTTTGGTCATAAATAGGGTAAGGGTTTTGGGAAGCTGGCTGCATACCCCCACCCAATTTTTCTGGGAGTACCCCCCCCCCCCCGCAAGGGCTTGTATATAGATGCTACCTTATTAGCATTGACTCACTTTACTGAATGAAGGCTACCTTGTAAAAACCCACAGATAGAGAACACTAAAATTATTCAGGATTTGAGGGACGAGATAGCACGCTTACGAGAGAAGCTAGCGACTTCTGGCAGAACTGGAGGAACAAGCAAAGATGATGTGCTACAGATGGAGGTAAAGTAGTTTTGTCAGAAGCTTTGTGGAGTGGGTCTTTACCTCTTTGAAATTGTAAACTTGGGAGAAAGTTCTTCGTTCTTTCGTCATTTCCCAATATTTGTCCAGTTGTTACTGATGACGCATTTAATTTGTAACTGAATAGAACAGTTTTAAATTGAGTGTCTTAAAACCAAAACCAAACCAATTACTTGCCAATTAGACTACTCGACTAATCTCAAACCGTAGTAAAACCAAAACCAAAGTAATTGCCTGATACCTTTCGACACTCAACAGAAAACCGCTCTGGTGGCTGATAGATTTTGACATGTTTGAGGAGTTTTCTTCAATAACGTAATAAGTATAGGAGTATTTATTTGTTGTGAACCAGGAGCTTATAAAAGATCTTCAGACAGCTAAACGGCAAACTTGGGAAGAAAGAGAGAGATTGTCGGAGCATTACGATGAAGAACGAAGAATAACGTTGGCTAACAAGGTGACCTTTGAATTTAATCATTATTGCTGAATTACCCCCATTCAGTCATTTGAGTGATGATTGGGATGTAGTTTAGAAGTTTGTTTGAGTTTAACTAGACTTTCGTGACTTTTCGTTTCACCAAGATTTACCATGTCCGGGTTTTGAGACATTTTCTTGCAAAGTCAACCTGCCTCTCAATTCGGGGAAGGTTACAAAACAAGATGAACTATTTCATGCTGAAACGTACGTGCTCGGTTTAACCTCCGCCACTGAAGTTTCACGTAAAATGACATGGTGTGACAAGACTTTGAGGTAAAATTTGTTGATTTTGTTGTCAGGGTATTTTGGACTGGGTCATGGACAGCACGAAAAGAGATAACAAAGAAGTACAAGAAAAACTGATGGCCCTACAGAAAGAGAAAGATCAGGTGAGAAAAGAGACAATTGCATGTATATTCCAGCTGTATGTGTACCAACTGATGGAGATAACATGGCCACCTGCTGCGTTTTCTCGCCTATTTTTCCCGTCTTTTTTGCGTGGTTTAACGAGCGGTTTCTCAACACGGACACTTGGTGTTTGTTTAGAAGGCCTATGGCTGCTGAACTTGCTTTTTTCATACAAATGTAATAAACAGTAGATTTTTCTTCTTTTAAAACATTTTATGGAATGTGTTAAACTACCGGAACTTCAAATATATAGAGAATGAGATTTCTTAACGACTCTAATATAGTGCGTGTCTAATATAAGTCAATACGAGCTAAATACTACCCTTCAAAGGATTTGCAAAATCAGTCTACCCTCAGATTGTCTGCGTCGTGATTCATTTCCTTCTTTGGCGTGGTTAATCATTCTTACTTCCACATAGGATCCTGTCATTTGTCGAATAGTTTTATTTTTACAACGTTAAACCATTACGGTCGGGCTTTCTCGGACGCGTTAGAGTTTTTCGAAATCATACAAGTTAGGATAACTGTAGTTTGATTCAATTGATTCTCGTTTTTAGCTGACGGCTGAGTTCAAAGAGAAGCGAAAACTTGTGGATGAACTGAAAGATGAATTGCAATCAAAGATTGCTGATTACTCCAAGATGGCTGAATCTGGTAAGAAAACGAAGCTAAAGGAAACGATTTTCACCGCATTACCTGAAGAAATAAATTCATTGTTAGCACCACGGAAGGTATTCAGCCTTGTAATGACGTCAGTGGTTGAAGAAACGCCTGAATAATCCTGGATGGAGTCAAGAGTATATGTCTACGGAAATTTTAAACACTTTGAAGTCTCGGTCTTGCAATTGAAGGAGTCAAAATGTGTCCGACTGAGAACGAAAAACGCTAGTCTCACCTTCTTGCAAAGTCTCGCATTTACCACTCACCACCCCTTATATTTAGCATTTTTGGTCATTATCCACTAGTTGTGGCTAAGCTGTTTATGTTGTGATTTTTAAGGCAAGAGTAGCGAGGAAGAGAACAAGGCCAGAGTAGCCGCTATACACGACTTGAAGGAGAAACTCAAGGGTGAAAATGATGAGCTGAAGAAGATTAAACACAAGCTGAAAGATGTGCAGGAAAAACAGAAAGCCGAAAAAGAGGTTAGTCAACTTTACGTTCAGTAACTGGAGAGACGCCCCACCCTACCCCACCCAGGATAAGATGCTAATCCGCCAATTCGTTGCCACAAAAACTGAAGTTAAGTGTCAAGACAAACGCTGACAAAGGCTGACTTCTGTTAATTTTTTAAACGGAGTATCCCGTATTGACATCCACCACAGAGCAGCCAATTTCAACCGCAGATTTCGAAATAAACCAAAACCATTCGACACTGTCTGGAGAAATCCGGTTTTCGATGAATGTGACATTGTCTTTATTTTATTTCACAGGAGGCCAAGTCGCAAACCACCTTTTTGAAAGGAAATGCGGAACTGAGATACAGAATAGAGGTAGGTCTTCAGTATTTTCTTTTCTCGGAGTTGTTGGCTCATCAATGGTAAAACGATGAATAAAACATTTTGTGCTTTGTGTTGTTTTTTTTCTCAGAGCGAACGGCGCGAGAAACATGAGAAAGAGAACGCTCTTACGTTGGCAGATGAAGTGGATCGCGTTAAAATGGAGGTGGAGCAGGAAAAGGCTGAGCTGCAGGTAAGTAGGAAACAGATTAAGTGAGTGTGAAATTTTTAATCTCCAAGACAGACAGAAAACAACAATCCTTTCCGATCATTAATCACAGTTCAATGGATAAAGGGGAGTTTACGAAACCACGGCGGCAACGGCAACGGGAACATCACTGAACAAAAGAATTAATGAGCAGTACAATGGCTGTGCACGTGCGTTATAATTCTTGGTACATTTCTTTGCCGTCCTCTGCAAAACAACAACGTGAAATGACCAAATTTTGCGTTGTCTGGAGAACGTGAACCACGACGGCTAATTTTTTAAATTTTTACTTCAAATTTATCGCTATGTTCCGGATTTAGTTTTGCGATAGTTTTGACAGTGATAAACAAAGTAAATGACTTAAGAGTATCGCGAGATTCGTAGGTAAAATATGAATTCATTTTTTAATCAACGTTGTCCTCGGCGTCGGCGTCGTGGTTTCGTAAACTCCCTATTGCAACATAAGGTGGGCACTGGTGACGAACGTACAATCCCAGTGCGAGGTGAACCTTCTAAATGAGGTTACGACTTGAAATGTACAAAGATTTATAACGCACGTGCACAGCCATTGTTCTACTCATTAAACCTTTTGTTTGGCGACGTTCTCATTGCCGTTAAGCTCACTAAATTAAGGCACGATCCTGCAGACCGTGGGAATTAACACGCTGAAAAAGATGAAAAAGCGTAAACCATACATGAAAGTTTGAAATAGTACGGATTACTTCACAGTGAGAAATAAACCGCTCGTCTTGTTTTGCTGAAAAGTGAAGATACCCAGTTTATGTAGAAATTCAATTTAACACTCTGTTTGCTGTATGCTGTATGCTTTATTGACGATTCATGTAACTTTTAAATATTTCTTGCAGTTGAAGGCTGCAGAGGGTGCTCAGTACAGCACTGAACAGGCCATCAAACTGGAAATGGAACTGGTTGAGTTGAAAGCTGAGCGAACTGTTATGTCACTGCGGGTGAGAAACGTTTCTGCAAATCTCGAAAACAAAGCGCCAAGACTGGCCTAGCCTGTGATCAGGTTCGCGAGTCGAACCCCGACCTCATTCCCCCTCGGGCACTTTACCGTCAGCATTGTAGTAGTTCCTTTTCGGCCCTTCTAGCTGCGGTCAGACCCTTCCAGCCGGAGCCTGTTCACAGGCTAAGATGGCTGTCTATGCTTCAGTGACCTGTAGCGCCTTCTGGTACTTAATCTGTTCGCCAAAAGCTGAGAAAGGAAGTTGAATACATGTTTGTTAGATTCAGGAACCGTTGAAGAGTGTTGTTCTACTGAACTCGGGTGACAAATCAGGAAAGAAAAATTGCGCACTTTGTCGTTGTAGTTGTCTTCAACTGATAAAATATATAGGAACGGAAATGCGTCAAACAACGTATGTGTTAGCTGTAATTGCTTTTATGCCCGTATTGCTGTAGATTCAATCGATAACAGAGGAGAAAAAGCGCTTAAAGGCAGACTTGGAAGAGGCTTACAAGAGACATAAGGAAGAACTGGAAATTCAACAACTACAACACTTCCAGGTGAGTTAGGATAGTAGGATGACGTGGAGGGAGGAGAAAGTAGGGTAACGAGAGAGCAGGGGAGGGGGCGTTTTTTGACTTCTTTGTTGGCCGCCATCTGTACTCCTAGATGGAGCAAGGAAAGAGAAAGTCAGTTTTTTTTGTTTAAGAACATAGGTCGATGGTAATGCCAATAGGCTCAGTTAAACGATTAACAAATGCCAAGTGATAAAGTGATAAAGGAGTACGTCTTGTATAAAACCAGTTACTTTTAGATACTCAAGTGAAACCGTTCTTTTTATTTTGCAATTGATTCCAGACATTTCGCAACTACCGAGAAGTGTTCGAGGAACAGAAATCAGCCATTGAACAGCGCTACCGAACACTGCTGGAAGAGGCGATACAAGACGCTGTGTTCCTGTCCACAAGAAATCAGGAGCTTATGCACGAGAACCAAGTGCTTAAACAAGGTAACGGGAAAACCTGTGATCACTAATTACAAAGATTTCTGTTTCCTGCTTGAGCTCCTGAGTTCAGTTGGCACTAAGTCGAAAGCTGTGAAGTGTTTTGGCTCGTGGGTAGGGTACTCTCAGAAAAATTGGGTGAGGGTGTGCAGCCCGCTTCTTAAAGCCCTTACCTTGTTTAAGACAAAAATCTGTGATTTCCCCTACCCTATTTATGAGCCGACCAAAATTCGACGTCAGACCTGCCTTATATTTAGTTCCCTAGGGAAGGGCTTTTATCGATGGTCTTATCAATAATGATGAAAAAGTAGCTTCTTCTAACAAAACATACCCAGTTCAAGACTAGAGAGCAAAAACCGTACCCTATTTATGACCAAAATGGCCAAAATCGATACCCTATTTCCAACCAAAACGGCTAAAAGACCATACGCTTTGGGCCCATATAAGGAAGAACCCCCCTTGTTTGGCTCGCGGGCTCATCATCCTTTGTCTCAGTAACATATACTTATTCTGTTCTGAGTGAACCAAGAAAACCTGCGCTCAGTCGTGAATCAAGAAATAAATTAGTACATGTAATTGCATGAATACGAGAGTAATTAAGGATTTACACCTCCGCTGGTATTTCTCTTAAAATTCCATTGTGAATTTCCCAAGTGAAAATTCAGTCTTCCGCTCGAAAGACTGAGTTCATTTACAAAGGGATTAACTTCATTCAATCTTGAAATGTTCTCTTTTTTTAATTTATTTACCCTGTATATAATACATTACAATTACAGGTTACTTAAGTGACAAAACTTACAATTTAGAACACAATGCTAAAATCGACTTATACTTTGCTAAATTCCGAGTTTACAGTTATCACTTACAAAATGTTATTTTACATTACCTACTACAGCACTCTACTTACTACATACGACATTACCTACTTGAAATGTTCTGAACAACGATTTGTATTGTGTTAAAATTCGTCTACATGACTTTCTCAGAATGAAATGGATTCTCGCGAGCTGTTCAGTCGCTCTTGTCCCGACGCCTGTAATTGTCTTGTTGATTGTATTTTTGTTTTCTTTTTTTCTCCTTTAGAAATGGCCGAGCTTAAAGACCAGCTGTCACTTGGAGGAGCAAACGTCAACCAAGTTTAGTCTAACACTCGACTACGACAAGAAGAAAATAATTTTTTTGTTGACAAAATCCACTACTTTGTGTAGTTAAGGTTTCCTGTTATTTTCTCAAGTCCTGTTCGGTAATTGCTTCTTTATATTTATTTGCACGCTTAGAGGGTCGGGGAAAGGTCGGGGAAGCTGCGAGGAATGTTAAGTTAGCTTCGTTCGCCTGCCGGTCAGGTGATACTACGGCAGAACGCCTGCGAGGTGCGCGCGACACAACCACGAGGTTACCTTGAGGCCACCGCGCGGGTCGAGTGCATGTAGAATGCAGAGCTAGGTAGTTCTCGTTTTCTTTGTAAGTTTTACACTTAATAGTGAAGAAGTCAATTTGTAAAATAATATTTTTTACCTTTGTAGTTCTCCGTAAGCCCCATTCAGATCCTCTAAGTACTAATTTAGTTTTATTTATAATCTTCTCAAGCACACTGTATCATACTGTTTTATCTCAGTATGAGAATCGTTGTCTATTTTTATTAGGGTTAAATGCGTTAAAATAGAGTCA
Organism: Orbicella faveolata; assembly: GCF_042242905.1. Classification (NCBI taxonomy): domain Eukaryota; kingdom Metazoa; phylum Cnidaria; class Anthozoa; order Scleractinia; family Merulinidae; genus Orbicella; species Orbicella faveolata. The sequence continues at coordinate 28,967,181 of NW_028301564.1, read as the reverse complement.
TGCGATTCACACAGCGAGACACAACAGACCTTTTGGAAATTACTTTTGACTAGAAAGTACTATCAGAGGTGTTTGCAGATTGCTGACAAAATATCTTGGTTCATAGAAACTTTTACTGATGCAGTGTCCTACGTCGGAGGAATTTGAAAACGCAGCTTTATTTCTAAAGGTTAGGCCTACCGTCCGCGCAAATCCGTCACGAAAACGGATCGGAGCTTCTCGAAAACGCTTTCCAAACCAGATGAATTTGAGTACACCGGCTTTGCGTTTTAGTGTGGATGAAAACATTTTGAAAACGGAGCTTTTTGAAAACGTTAGCGTCACTATAATCATTTAATCTCCCTGACCAAGTTTTCCACAAACACAAATCCAAAATGACCTGTGATTGTTGCATTTTGAAATTCCTCCGGTGAAGTGTGGACGGAGCCTGATACAATTAAGCTATGCTCCTGGTTAGGCGTTAGCGCTTTTGTGTTCGAATCAAGTGATTTATCTTGGTTCGAATATTTTCCAGAAAGGAAGTTTGTCTCTCGACTGTGTACAGCCTGAGGACCCTGGTCTGTATCTTTTTTTGCGTTTGCACTTTATTAACTGCGATTTAAAAATCGCTCAATTAAGATAATTCTGCGTTATGTCAAGACTCAGTTGAATGTTCATATGCGTTAATTTAAGTATTTATATGTATAGATATGTCAACGATTTTGGTATATTAAAAGCTATTTTGTTCTAAACGAGGCCTATTTATTCTTGGTGAAATATTTCGTTTTGTGGAATTATCTCCATGCTTATAGTTGAGTTTAAGACGGCTCGATTTCCAACAAATGAGCTTTTGAATGGCGAATGAAAGTATCTTTCGATCTTACAAAAAAAAAAAAGAAAAAAAAGGAAAACGAGTATTGAAATTTTTTAATGAAATAACTGAGCTACTACACGCGCTCTCATTGGTCGATAGGTGTGTTTAGATGAGAGTGTGTAAACACAGTTGCGATGTTTTAGATTCGCGTGTATTTTTAAGATTATTTTATAAAAGCAATAAAGCACTTTTTCCTTGTTTACATAGCCTGATCTAATCACTCGGTGCTGGGGGGGGGGAGGGGGGTGGGGCTGGGAGAATTCTCGAAAGTTACGCAAATCCTCGACTACGTCGCAGGTTTGCATGACTGTCACGAATTCTCCCAACCCTCCTCGTGTTTAGATGAGGCTATGTAATCGTACTCGCACGATACTGCAGTACCGCCTCTACGCTTCTTATTTTTTCCCTCATTTCCTCTGATTCGCACCCTTCTACCTCCCACATCCCTGCTCTAAACTCGAATTTCAGGTTTATTAGGCATTCCAAATCTATAAAACACGCACCGTCCCCCGGTGAGTTGGGCGGAGAAATTTTTTCCCCGCCAGTTAGAACTTTCGTTCTCATCAATACAGTCGACCTTTCCGCCCTCATTCCTACTCAAAATGAAATTATAAATGAACGTGAAACTTTACAACATTTTAAAATTGGTCTCGAAAACTTGCACCGCAGGAAAAGTGACGTTGCCTGCAATGGCGGTGCGCAATGCATCACTCTTGCCACGTCGCTTAGAACACGTCCACTGCGCATACTCAACACATCTGCATTTCGTGGCTGCAAGCCGGAGGACTTTTGACGAAATTCAGAAAAAATTAGGTTCACTCACGCTTTTCAAAAACGATTGGCGAAAGCTCAGTGAACCCCACTTACCAACGACACAGTTGTCAGGTTTAAATGTATTTTAGGTGATGTCTGGGGGAAGGTTACCGCCGAGTAGTAATGCTTTCTCGGTTGGTCAACAGCAACCATACATCAATCACGACGGTGTGAATCATTTTCAATCTCCGCAAAACTATGGAGCATTTGTGCAGCCAGAGAAGAAAGGAGTAGGTCAGGAAAGCCAATACACACCTGTAATTAACAGTCAGGCTCAGAGTGTTCCACAAGAAATGAATCCGGCCTTGAGAGGTGAGGAAATTTCTAATGACAGATTGGGTTACAGAAATGTCAACCTTCTCTCTGAAGATCGATGTCGATTTCTATCTTAATTGTGGTCGTTTTCTCATCCTCTTTAACCCGGTAAGAAAAACAGAGTTTGAAATTCTGACGGAAGGGTTAAAATGGCATCGTTTGATTTTCTTATTTATCATGGCGTCATTAGTTTTAGTAGCAGGTAATTCGTTGTATCACTTGGCTGTGGAAGTTTTCATGCTTGAAACACGAACCGGTAAATCGCAATTTAACATTTACGCTATCGTTACTAAACTGAGTTATTCAAAGATAGCAAAGTGTCTTTAACAAAGTTTTATCTTAAATGTGCGATAATGACAAGTGTTGTTTTGTTTGCCAAATCAAGGCTTCGGTAAAGGTCTTGTAGCTCTATAATATGTTCTTATATTTTATTTGTAAATAATCAAGATTGTTCACTTATTAAAGCTTACAAAATGTACAAAGTTCATTTTACAAGTACTCTTGACTGACCTTTATTCCAGCATACATTTTTGACTTGAAGTAAAGTAGGGCATCAATTGTTTCTAAATTTATAAACTTGTTGACAGAAGTAATTATAACATTCCGGTAGTACTACATCATATGCATACTCCTTATATTATGTTAAATTTACACTCTTACCATTTGGCAGGTTTCATTGCTTAACTAGTTTCCCCGATACAAGTGAATATATGAAAGTTTGTATATTTAAACTGCAGAGAAAGATATGAAGACATGATTTATCATCGCAGTTATATATACACACAACTTAGTCAGCCGTGAAATTAAAGTCTGAAAAAAAAAAATTAAAAAATTCAGGTTTGAACAGGATCGTGTTCAGGCCTGAATTTTTTTCAGGTTTATAATTTCCATGATATTAGCTTTTAATACAACAACGAGAAAAATCTCTATATCTTTTTCCTTATGCTTATTGAAGTCTCTCTCTGATTCTTTAGGTTCCCAAGGACAATATCAAGGACAATGGCCTCCATCTCTGCTGCCTGGCCAAGGTCAATACAGAGGCAACCCTCTAGTAGTTAATAATGCAGCGAGTGTATCATCACAAGCTATGAATAATTCTCTTGGACCTTCACCAATGTCAACACCACCAAGGAGAAGTCCAGTCAATCCTGGTGAGTACAAAGGGATAGTTTCATGGTTCGGCACATGTGCAAGCTGTGATGTAGCCCACCCAATTCTATTGCTTATAAACCAATCAAATAATTAATTAATTATTCCAAAAGCATGTGCTGGATATGAGATGATAGATAGCCAACAAGGCACGTAGCCCAAAGTTGGCTATAATCCTCTCATATCCAACAAGCTTGAGTGAAACAATTGTTTTATTTTTTACGATAACAGCAAAATTCTCAAGTGCTCATTGGTTAATTTTTGTTGTCAATAAGCAGACAGACACAAATTTATAATTTATGCCATGCATCAACAAGTGAGAGTGGACAATTTAACAATTTGTTATCATAAAAAACAAATTGACATCAGTTTTTCATGTGTCTGTCCTGTTATTGATGCTGAATTTCATTGTAACATTGTCAAAGTAGTATGCGGATCCACTCGGCTCTTCCTTGGTGAATCCACAGCTACTTTGACAATGTTATGACGAAATTCAGCATCAACAACAGGACAGACGCATGAAAAACTGACGTCAATTTGTTAAATTAAACACGCCCCCAAAATATAGAAAACTAAAATAAAATGAAGATAAATATGCCTAAAATAATAGTAATAATATTTGGAGAGCATGGTATAATGGCTCATAACCCATGATGGCTAAGCCAATAAAAACTCTCTAATTGCATTATCCAATGATCCAGTTTTTAATATGGGAAAATAACTCGTTTGTCTGGTTCAGAATAAAATCATTGGGCTAAATAACAAATTTGATGTTCAATTCTAAATTTGTTATTTTCTGTGTAAATCCATCTACATCTTTTGTAAAATTTGGGCACCAGTCATTCTGCTAGCCTTCTTGTGGCCGTGTATGCTTTCACAAAAAATAGTCTGTGATTTCTGAAATACATCTTGGTGATGAGAAAACAAAAATGTAGTTTATGCATGGAGTTACACCATACAAAAGGAATTCTATTTAGAATTCTCACCTTGGCCAGGGCTCAAACGCAGACCACTCTATCCAGAGTCGAGGCCACCATGCCTCCACTATAGACAATATATGATAGCATTAATTACAACAATTTAAATTCTGAGCTTTTTCTCTTAAGGTGATGAATAATAGTTATGATCTTAAAATCGTATGTTTGTTTGTTCTCAAGGGCAAGCTGGCATTTCACCTCCCAACAGTCAACCTCCCACTTCAAATGCTATTGTCAATGGTCCTGTTACAGGTGCAAGACCTCCTATAGGAGTGGTCCCTGCACATCCTAGAATGGGACAATCTGCACCAAATCTGAATGCACCAACAGAAGGACAGTCCGCTCCATTGTCATCAGGAGCGTCACTGGCAAATGGACCTTCATCGCAGTTGAGTGCTCAGCAGCAAGCGCTAAGTAGTAATATACATCCTGGAGCATCGCATACTAGCTCTGCATTTACACCAGTGACCTCCTCTCCTCATGCAAGCCAACACTCTCCTTCTGCACCTCCTCTTCCAGGACAATCTCAGCTTGGATTTTCTGCCCAAGGGCAGTCTAACGTTCAGGGTCAGATGCCCCACTTTGGGCAGGAGACAAATTACTCAGGACAAACTCAAGGTCTGTCTCCAACTGCAGTGCCACCAGTATCTCAACCATTATCAGCACTGCATTCTAGCAAACCTAAAAGACCTGCCATGCCTATGAACACAGGGCCTGGTTATCCAGGGCAGCGAGGGAGCCCATCTCCTGGGTCAACACCCCCTCCACCGACAGCTTTACCAGGATCAACAATGGCTCAGAGAACGACACCACCTCCTCCTACAAATCTGCCAGGTGCAACAATGCCTCAGGGGTCAACACAGCCTCCATCATCAAATTCCCCAGGATCAAGTATGCCTCAAGGCATGTTCAACCATCCACCCACAGGATATTCCCCAATGGGGCAAGATTCTCAAGCTGGAAGGCCTATTTCAGGAAGAAGAAGACTGTACCCTACTCAGGTGAGCATTTTTGAATGAAAACATAGCTAGAGTGGCTTTCAATTGAGTGTCATACAGTGTTCTCCTTCTCAGGCAGTAACCAGTAAATTTACCACCTTAAGTATCATTTATATATATTACTGCCTAAAATTGCTTGGAATTCTTGAAAATTCAACAGGTAACAGATAAAAATATAGAGTTGTTTCGCCAATGTTATCAGTATTTGATCGTTGTAAAAGAATAAAAGAAAAAAACAGATAAGCAAATAAACTACACTACCTATTCCTTTTGAACTTCAAAGAAAGACCCACGCATTTTTGGCAGGCTTTCTGTCACAATTCCTGCACTGTTTACATTCAGTTTCACAATGAAGCAGCAGAAAACGATATTCTCCTTTCTGTCCATCAGCAAGGGCAAGAAGTCATGAAAAGAAACCATTATAGGTAACAGTAATTTTAGAGGAAAAAAATATTTAATATGCAAGCAACTGGAATTCAGTTACTTAAACTTCCCCTAGTTCTTAATATCTGGTTGCCAGCATTCAATATTTGGTCGTATTGGCTACCAGTGAGTCGCAATTTCAAGCCCTGTCTGTTGATGTTCAAACCAAGCTGATAATCATACTGTGACAAAGTTCCTTTCATGCCATGGTAGTTGATGGTTTTAAGAACTTTTCTCTCCTCCCAGACAGCACCACCTGCCATGCCTGGCCCAGCTGGAATGATGAATGTTGCTGGCCAAGTAAACCAAGGGTATCCAGCTGGACAGATGCCTTCTATGGGTCAACAGCCAACTGTTGTAAGTTACATGTAACTTTTATTTAAGACATAGAAAACATGTACCATGTTTCTATGGAGTTATACATAGAATCATGTTCTTATTTCTATACATAGTTATGTGTAGAAACACAAATGGAAGTTTGAGAGAATGAAAAATGCCGTGAGAACATGAGCTGACAGGTGAGTGTTTCTACAGCTTTTTCAAGTTCTCCCAAACTTCCACAAATGTTTCCATAACTCGACAGAAACACAGAGAACATGTTTTCTATTTCTTTTACAAATTCCACAACAACAACAAAAAAGAAATAAACTTGTTTACTTTGATCATCAGTGGAAATTCTCTTTGCTTGCACCATCATTACGTCAACAGCTGGTTCACTCCCTATCAGCCACATAGTCATCATCTTAGTTGTCATCAGTGCACATTGCCATGCAGTGCACTTCAGCATGGAAACAAGATGTCAGAGGAGTGACATGAAATGCTTTTCATATAAATGTAATTAAAGTTCTATTCAATGGAATTGCTGACAACCTGGATTTTTTTTTTTTTTTTGTCAATCTTGTCTGAGACCACTGTAACTCATGTTGTTTGGAAGTTAATTACTTATGTTGCATGCAGTGTAATTTATGTGTAAACAGTGGGACTCCACATGTTTCAATATTCTTACACATTGCTGCCTTGTTTAGAGTGGTGTTCCATCACAGTTTCCATCATCTGGCTTGGAGGGTCCAATGGGAAGACTTGCAGTTCAGGTCTGCAAAATACTTTTTTGAGTATTAAACCTCCAACTATCTGTTTTGTGGCAATAAGAATTTTTGATGTTTCTTTTGTCATAGCCATGATTGGTTAAAGGATGAATAGATAATGATATACATGTAGTGCAAAAGTGTTACCAAAGTCAAATAATCTTAACACATGCTTCACTGAGTTATCTAACAACAGCATCAACCATCCGACTTACGCTTTAGCACTCTTAGTAATTTATTGTTAATTAAAGTTTGGTCATGGTTTAATTTCCAGCAATCTGCCTGTCAGCCCATCAATCTTCTGGAACAAAGACACATTCTTCCAACAACTCCTCTTGAACAGCCAACACCTAACTTGCCGCAGGTGAGTTCATTTTCCCTTTATTTCTTGTATATATACATGTAGATAACCAACTGGATGCATTATTCAGGGTCTGTGTCTTGTTGTCTTGTGCCTTTTTTGTTTTTGTTTTGTCATTGCAATGACTCTGAACTTGCAACAAATACAATTCAGAACACAAATTAGACACACACCAGGACATAAATTAAAACTGTAGGTTGCCCATGGTCTTGCGGTGTGGTCTGTCAAAAATTGTTTATTATTAAATTCACTGGATTTAAAGGTAAAGTGTAATTAAAAGTGGAAATCAATTTAAACTGTTTAAACGTTTTTGTCTGGCAATATTTTGAAGAAGCCCAAGGAAAATTTTAACTTATTCTTTGTTTGCCTGAAATCTCTTAGTGATGATGATTTAATCATTAATGTTACTTTTTCAATTTCAGGATCTTCGCAAAAAGAGCTGTGATTCAAGGTTATTATTGAAATAAATTTATGTGGCTATAAAATACTCTGAATTTCCATTACTATAAAAGATAACTTGTTACATCTTGTATATTTATTATAATCAGCTTAGACCAATGATGTCCCCCTTCTACTGAATGGTTTTAATGTAATTATACCTGTTTGGTGTGTTATTGGTACCACAACAATATATCTTTACAGGGCTAAAAAAAAGACTAGGATTCCAGCTTCCCCTCTGGACAAACAGCCCTCAAGTCTTAGTTTACTTTTGATTTCATTCAGTTGGCAGACAATTTGCTTTGGCTCGTGCCCAATGGGCAAGTGAGAATAACTTGTCCCAGATGACTCGGTAACACTTTCTCTGAGTCCAGCTTTATTTCTCATAATACTAATGCTAAGTACAGTAAAAGTATATTTAGTTACTGTTTACAATGAGACTGAAAGCCAATGAACCATAAGGCTCAAGTGGAAGTGTTACTGCATAGATTGTCATGGATTTTCTTGTTTTCTTTTCAGTGTGTTGTGTTGTACCCTGAATGCTGTCCCTGAAACTAAGAGTCTGCTGACAAAATCAAAACTTCCACTAGGAATTCACCTTCATCCTTTTAAAGATTTACAGGCAAGTTACAAACTGTGAAACCCTAGCAGTTGTCTTTCTGGATTTTCTTCAAGCTGGTTTCAGGGCTCAAAAAAGCTTGAACTGCAGCTTGCCCTTGAAACAAGCAGCTCTCAAATTTTGCTTGCCTTGGAAGAGTCGTAGTTTAATGTTTTTTTGGATTTAGTTAGCAGACAACTTGTCTGAGCCCTTGCCCATCAGGCAAGTGGGAATGAAAAGTCACTTGCCTGAAGGGAAAATCTACTTGTCCCGGACAATCAGACAGCACTTTTTTTGAGGTTCTGGTTACTTAAGTGGTGAGGAGACAGTGGCTGAGTGATGGCAGTACTGATCTTGATGTTTGGGGGTGTCAGGTTCAATTGCTCTGTCTTGTCACTGGCAGATGTGTTCTTCATGTTCTGAAGTCCAACTCGTCATCCATGTTATGTCAATAGCCTACTCGCTAGCCTTGTATTAGTTAGCATTTCTAAATGTTGTATCCTGAAAAGATCGCACACCTTGCATCCTCTGTCTTCAGCCTTGCTTCACAAAAATTGAAGTCATCTTTGTCTGTATAATTAATGAGGATTGTGGTGTCCAATGATTGAATGCAGCACCACAATTGTTGTGGCCCTGGTTCAACAAGTAATGTCAGTGGAACTAACATTGCTGTTTCTTCCACAGAATCTTCCAGTTATTCACTCTTCAGTCATTACAAGATGCCGTTCCTGCAGAACATATATCAATCCCTTTGTCACCTTCACCGACTCAAGAAGATGGCGATGTCCAATGTGTTTCAGAGTAAATGAAGGTATGCACTGTAATTTTCTTTCGGTAAGTGTATGGATATCTGAAATTGTTTTCAAGTAAGTTGTGAGTGTCCCTCCTTTCTCTGTGTTTAACGTCCATTTTTTTTCGTTTTAGTTCCAGAAGAATTCTGTTTTGATCCTGTAACAAGACAGTATGGTGATCCAGCAAAAAGACCAGAAGTTAGGAATGCAACAGTGGAATTTATAGCACCTTCAGAGTATATGGTAATCAGTCTTTACTGATCTAAGTCTGAATTTCTTGAGTCTTCCAATTACATGTAATGTCTGCAGTGGCTTAATTCATTAAGCCCAGCTCACTAACCCATTAGTGTAAACAAAGGAATGATAACCTTTGTAGGTGGATGTATCTAGAGCTGTTCAACTTTAGTTATCTCCATTTTGAGGACAGTTGAGATTTGGTCCAGAGGATTACAATGCCATCTCAATTCATTTTCATTCAATTTTCTTTTTACCGAACCACAAGTACAGTGTAATGATAAGGCAGTGGAAAATTAATAATATTAGCAATGATATTTGTTTTTATTTTGTTTTCAGTTAAGGCCTCCTCAACCAGCAATCTTCTTGTTTGTTTTGGATGTTTCTTTTAATGCAGTAGAAACTGGTAGGAATTTTGTTTTTTGGGCACATGAATTTGAACCAGATGTTCTGGTGTAACCTACCCTTGAGCAGATGCTACCCTCTTGAATTCTAATTTGTCAGATTTGCATTAAGTGTCAACCATGCCAAAAGTGTTCATTTCATGTGATAAAATCAAATTGCATGGTGAAGCTGTTTAATTTGTCAGTGTGGTCCTGTAAACCCTGTATAATCTTTTGAAGGTGTTAAAAAGCTGAGTGTGTTATTCATTGTTGGAATAATATACTGTCAATAATTGAGTTCAGCAGTGTATTTTTGGACCTGGTGCCACCCAACCTTGACAAGTAATATCGTATGGTGTGATTGTGGGTGATGCCCCTGTAGATAATATTGTGTGTTCATTTTTCCAGGTTACCTTCATTTGGTGTGTAAATTACTGAAGGAAAACTTAGAGAAAATGCCAGGAGACTTAAGGACATTAATTGGGTTTATAACATTTGATAGTACAGTGCACTTTTACAGTTTAAAAGTGAGTAACTAGTATGTCTGGTCATTCACAATGTATTAAAATATAAGATATTTGCCTCGAAAATCACAGGACCTCTTACTGTAACCAACCATCATCTAGATGAAATACCAATTTCATGGCAGCTACTCCACTGCACCCAGTTATGATCCTCCATGACTAAGCAACAATATTGATGTAAACTAAGAACCAATAAATCCTGTAGACCATTTTAAAAAATCCATGTGTCTGAATTGCAATTATGGTGTTTAGTGAAAAGAAGCTCTTGCTCCTGAGTCTGTCATGAGCTTGAAAGAGATGGCTACTGCAAAGAGACGCAGTGTGCAGGCATTGTGAATGCCTTCAGACTTCCAGGGTTGACCGTTCTCATTTATTTAGGGGGTAGAGGGCCACCAGTGGTTTCATGAAGTAGATGGCTGACATCAATTTGAGTGTTGAACGGACAAACCTCTAGGAAGGTCTGGGGGTATGCTCCCTCAGAAAAGTTTTGAAATTGAGAGGCTCTGAAATGCTATGTTACACATAATATTTTTTGGAGTTTATTTCCTTAAAAAAAAATCAGTTTTCGAAAAGGTCCAAATGCTAAGACTTGTTTTCAATTTTACCCAATAGCCCTAGCGTAACTGAAAACACACACCATACCCTGACCACATGCCCCCTCTTTTGCTACAGCCTTGACTGCCTTGAGACAAAGACAGACAAGGTTCAGCCACATTTCAAACAACCTGTGTTTTCCTTAAACTACTCTTTACAATTTACACTCATATTATTGCATCAGTAGTAGGCAGCTAAGAAATGGAAGTAGCCATTTTTTAGCCAGCTGCCAGCACTTAATGAGAACCCTGGCCTTATCTTATTCTTACAAAATTATGTTGTTGTTGTTGTTTTTCATTTAGTCAAAGCTCAGTCAACCTCAGATGAATATTGTTTCAGATTTAGAAGGTAAGCTCAAATGTTTAAAACACTACTAAACCAGAAAGTTAATACATCTTGTCTTCTGTATGTGCAAGTTGATGTACACAGCAGCTGCTGCTAAAGAGTTGATTTATTTGTTTTGCTTTGTGCTTTTTTTGCATCTTCATAAATAATTGTCTATTTTGTGTCTTTTAGATATTTTTCTTCCATCTCCTGATGACTTGCTTGTAAATTTGAACGAAAGTAAAGAGGTACGTGTAAATGGACTACTATGCATGTTATTCTCTTGCAACATATGGTGAGGCACCCAGGTGTACAAATGGGTACCAGCTAATAAAATGTGGGAGGGGAGTATCCCTGCAATGGACTAGCATTCCTTCCAGGGGAAGTAGAAATATGCCCAGTCACTCCATGCTATGTAAACCATGTTAGGCCAAGGTGGGATGGGCCACTTGGCTTGATGCAGACTTTACCTTTAACAGACTTAACTTATATAATAATGAAATGGCTTGTTACCCTAGCATTAATAAGTAAGAACATTACCTTCATTGTGTAAGAATACAAGAACGTGGACTATGGAAAACAACTAGACTCATTATTTATTACTCATAAACAGTATTTTTTTTTTTTTTAAATTGATGTATTCCTGACTGCAATTTTTAACACAAACTGTGCACTTGTTTGCCTCGACAGATGTAACATATTTGTTTGTTTTGTTTTTAGCTTGTAATTCAACTACTGGACTCTTTGCCGACCATGTTCAACAACAGTCATAATGTATACAGTGCCACAGGAGCAGCTCTGCAAGCAGCCCTTAAATTAATTGTGAGTAGATTTTTGTTAACATTATCAATGCTATTAGTAGGGCCTTATGCAAATGACAGTGGAGGTGTGGTGGCCTCATGGTCCTCATGGTTAGTGCGCTTGCCTCCAGATCAAGTGGCCGAAGATATTGTGTTCATTCACAAGATACTTAACTTTCACAGTGCCTCTCTCCACCTAGGTGTATAAATGGGCACCGGTGCAACTTAATACTGGGGGTAACCCTGCGATGGTCTTGCATCCCATCCAGGGAGGAGTAGAAATACTCCTAGATGCTTAATGCTACTGAAACTGTAGACTGTGGATAAGCGCTGGCTTGATGGACCACTTGGCTTGTATGCAGTATCAAGCTATGCAAATGACAGGCTATAGTCATGGAGGGCAGGTTCTGCATGACTGTCACCCATTTAGGGTAGTCATTGAAATTATGGATTTGACTTTTTATAGGGTCACATAGGTGGTCGTGTGACACTTTTCCAGACAGCGCTGCCTAATATTGGTCCAGGAGAGCTAAAAAAGAGAGAGGATGGACAAAAGTCATCTCCAAAGGTTGGTACTGTCCAAACAAAATAATAAATTACACTAAGCTGAATTGTATGACTACTGTTTCCATTTATCTTGCCCTATTTCTGCCACTTTGCAAAAGAGGTTTTGAGAGGGATAGCACCCTAACCTAAAAATATCTTTTATTACATTACTAGCTCTGTGAGCAGAAATCCTGTGCTGTGACTGGCTACTCCAATGGGCAAGATGGTGTTTTCTTTCCCTCCCAAGATTGCCGGCTGTGTCTTGCAAGAAATTAGTTTTCTTTTTCCATTTAAGTCCTTTATTGACCAAACTTGTTCACTCAAGATGGCTGGATATTGGCCTCGTTCTTTTTTAGCGTGTTTATGGTCCTTGACTACATCTTGGTCCATAGACATGCAAAAATAGAACATGGCCAATTTCCAGCCATCTTGACTTACGTTTGGTCAATAACCCATATATGTTAGCTATGTAACCTTTAAGACATTTGCACTGTGTCTAGCATGTTTGTATTTTTGTTTTGTTTAGGATGTCCAGAACTTAACACCAGCTACAGATTTCTACAAAAAGTTTGCACTGGACTGTGCAGCTGAACAAGTTGCTGTTGATTTGTTTTTACTGTCAGGACAGTATTCTGATATTGCAACTCTGAGTAAGTCTCTTAAGTGTCAGAAATCACTATCACTCCTGCATGCACCACAGTGGATTTTGGGCAGTTTTCTGTAATTTGTAAGGAAGTGCTTTTCAGTAGCTTTCATTTAGATGATCAGTCATTATAATTAAATCTAATGACACAATGAGATAACTGCCTTGTGCACCTTAATAAACAGTAAATACTACTCGCTAGCTTCTATTTGAGTGGTTACACTTTGGGGTTTCATCCACAGACTGTAAATTTGGAATCACCTTGTCCAGCTTAATAAACAGAACTGCATGAAATTCTGCTCAACTGCTTCATTTGAATGGTCATACACAATAGTTTTACCCACTGATGCAAAGGAAGAACTACCTTGCACTAATAAACAGTACAACATGAAAATGCTGCCCGATAGCTTTCTTTCAGGATCTCATGTAAAACGACCGGCAAAGTCAAGTGTAATTTCAAGCTAATTTGTTTTAATGGTCTTCGTCTTTGTTTATTTTAGTGTGTGCCTCAAAGTACTCTGGTGGATCTGTAATGTATTACCCAGACTTTCACGTCTCACGGAATGCTGCAGCAGCAGAGAAATTTGAAAATGAATTTGTGTAAGTACATTGTGTGTCGTGCTGGGGGGTATGTTGATGCCAGGAAAGTAAATAAGATACGCTTAATGACTGGTCCCTTAGGAAACAGTTAGTTTTGTTTTCCGAAAAATCTCGTTTTTCCCGGGAAACGTCGAGATATGAGTGAAAACCAAACTATTTCCCAAGGAGCCAGTAATTAAGTGTTTTGTTACGTAACTGGAGTTTTGTGTAAAATAAAAAAAAGCAGGAAGAATTACCCCCAAGTCAAAGTAACCTCTGGTAAGTGCGAGAGCAGGTGACAATTGCTTAATTGTTGCCCACTGGGCTACATTTTAGATTTAGCCATTGTCACATGAGGATAAATTAACCAATAAGAGCGCTTGTTAGATTAAACTAAACTCCAGCTATATTACAAAAGACTTCGTTCCTTTTGCAGACGCTATCTTACAAGAAAGATCGGATTTGAAGCTGTTATGAGAGTCCGCTGTACAAAAGGTGAGATTCTACAAAAGTCATTATGATAAATCTACTGCTTTGATTGCACAGAAGTTAGAAAGCAGGAATTATTTTAAGCCAGTACTTGTTAATAGCATTAGTATTCTAGACTGGGAGGTTAATGAAGAAACTGCCATATTGATTTATTTACCGTTTTTCATCAGGGCTTTCAATCCACACTTTTCATGGGAATTTCTTTGTACGCTCTACGGACCTAGTTTCTTTGCCCAATGTCGGTCCTGACAGTGGATTCAGTATGCAGATTGATATTGAAGACTCGCTGACAGACTCCAACCTGGCTGTGTTTCAGTCTGCTCTTCTCTATACAAGCACCAAAGGTAATGTGAGATTCACTGCAATCAGTGCCTTGATTAGCGAAGTAGACCATTTGAAACCAGCTTTCAGTGAAGGTTGAAGGAAAGTGCAACCTCCCTTTCTCGTTACCCTAGAGCGACTTTGAACGTTCTACAAGTTTGTACTTCGTTGTGCGATTAGATTTTGTTTTTTGTTTATTTTGTATTTATTACGTTTTCCTTGTTAGGCACTGTATTGTGTCAGATTCTTGTATTTTATTGTTATGAGAATTTATAGCATTCTGTTTCTTGTGTGTATTTTGGTGTAATAACTCATTATTTTGACTCGGGTACAACTGTATTTTGCAGGGGAGCGGCGTATTCGAGTGCACACACTTGCTCTTCCAATCACAAACAAGCTGGCTGATTTATATGCTACAGCTGATGTACAGGCCATTACAACACTACTAACCAAGATGGGTAAGTCGTACATTGATAGATCAACGGCACTAGCTTTTCAGTCAACCGTCAGGAGAGAACTTCACCACCCTAACTTTTGCTATATACCGTTTTCGTTTTGCTTTGGGCGTACAATGAGCTTATGGATTTGTCGTCTTGTTACATTACGATATGATTAAAATAAATTGTTCTATGTGGGGATGAAATGTAATTTTCCTATTTGGCACTTCAACTTTTAACTTGATTTGGATTTGTACTACCCTTTTATGAGAAATCACTACCTCAGTGAGTGTTTTGTTTTTTTCTTCATCGCCAGCTGTTGACAGAACGCTGACGTCTTCTTTAGGAGATGCCCGAGAAGTAAGTACTATATAAAAAACGAATTACACGATAAAAGACTCTTGTACCTAAACGCGTAATCTTAGTCACAATCAAGTAGAACCGGCCACTTCGGTGGAAAAAGCGGCGATAGCCTGATCACAATCACAACGTGTAGCCAGTGCCAAGCGCGGGAAAACCTGGAACCAGTATCAAGCGCGAGAAAACCTGTAACCGGTGCCATGCGCGGGAAAACCTGTAACCAGTATCAAGCGCGAGAAAACCTGTAACCAGTGCCAAGCGCGGGAAAACCTGTAACCAGTATCAAGCGCGAGAAAACCTGTAACCAGTGCCAAGCGCGGGAAAACCTGTAACAAGTATTAAGTGCGGTAATACGTGTAACTAGTGCCAAGCGCGGGTAACCATGTAACCATGGGAACCGCGGGAAAACATGTGACTGACGGTAAACCCAGGAAAGGTTACTAACTTGCTGATTGGCCAGAAAAGTTCTGTTTTGATTGAAGCAATGCAAACACAAAAGCCAGTACAAAATTTATTTCACGGTCATTTCTTCAATAACTTTTGAATAATTTTATCTCATGTAAGGAGGTCCCTTTCTGTATAATGTTTCAGCACGATTGATCTTTACAGATGCGTTGTACATGTAATGTTGTGTTTGTTGTACCAGGCTCTGATGAACGCGTGTATTGATACACTGAGTGTTTACCGTACATCGGTGGCAAATCAACCTCAGAGCAGCGGACTTATTGCTCCTCATTCCCTAAGATTACTACCGCTCTTCATTCTTGCCATCATGAAGCATGTAAGTATGACATTATTCGAACAAGAAAACTTTTGCTTGTGCTTTTTAGATTAGCTATTCCACTCGCCCATGTGTTCCAGTCATGCGAACCTGCCGTCACAACAGCCACTGGACCCATTCTCCTCGGCCCTCTTTGCCCGTCTCTCCCTTTTTCTTGCCTTATGACCCAATCGGAGCCTGTTCACAGGCTAAATTACTAGCGGTTGTGCCCGCTATTTATCTGCCATTCGATAACATTTTAAAATAACTCGATCCACTATTCATTCAATCCATCATTCCTCAGGAAAGCGACTATTTCTGAAGTTTACACTCAAATGGTGCTTCTAAGCAATTGTAGTTTTTAAGTTCGCTGAAACGTTTCGTTTGATTTACAGATGGCGTTTCGTCTCGGCTCAAGCACGCGCTTGGACGAGCGATGTTTTGCGATGCAGCAGTTTAAAGTTATGCCTCTTGGTCTGGCTATGCTGTCCATATACCCAAAGATGTACCCGATACACGAGCTCTCGGATGAGGTATGTCCAAAGTAACAAATCCTCACGAATAGCACCAGTGTTACGAATGTTGTGACGTCGGTCTGATGTCATTAGAATACGTCATGTTGCTTAGCAATGCCTTAGCCGAAATTTGCGGGCTCAGATAGTGCTCAGAGACCGTTTGAAATCACGGTGTTAATAGAGGAAAGCAAAATCAGCTGGACTTCTTGTGCGTTGATCGAATTGTGGAGTAAGAATTACTAGAGCACCTGCTTCCCTTTCTCCCCTGCAAGCCTCTGTCGCGCACCACCTTTAACCCTCTCCCCCCTGCCCCAGAAGAAAATAGGTTCTTGTTCACTTCTGTGAACACAATGACATTTTCTCCTTTCCAGGGTGCTCTCCACACCAAAGCAGGCCCGGTTCCAAATCCTCCAATTTACCACCTATCGGGTGAGAAACTGAGCAGGAAAGGAATATACCTCATGGATACCGGTCACGTGAGTACGAGAAGGTGTTTGATAAGATACAAAGGGTGCTTCTAGTTATTATATGTAGCTTTGTGTGGAGAAGAACGAGCTACAGCCGATGGAGTTACTCTGATGAAAGACCATCACACAAAACGCCAGCTTTTGAAATACAATATGGCGGATTGCATATCTGAGAGTCAGTTACGACACAATTGACTATCTGCAAAGCAGCATTCAGAGTTGAAGAAATCTAGGAAAAGTCACCTTCCAATAAAGAACAGCAGCTTCAATAGCTTATCTTGTGCTATGTTTTTAGTTTGCCATTACCAGCTGATCAGCGATGGCATTACTGAGTCATTCCCTGTGATGTGCAACTGAAATTTTAAATCATTTTTCAATTAGAAGGAAAACTTTAACAATTTAGAATTCACTGGGTAAAAAGATAAAAAGAAAACGCCTTAGAGGTATAAACCAAGTCGAAATAAGGATAGATAATAAATGAGACAGATTATGACGATTTATACGACATGTGTGACCAAACTGGAAAGCAGGTTTTGTATTTTGTTTCATATTTATTACTTGTCTTTTTTGTATAGGCTTTCTATATTTGGGTTGGACGTGACGCACCCATCGATGTTATTCAAGCGTATTTCAACGTGCCTAACTTTGGCAGTATTCCCGAAAACTTGGTAAGAAATTGTCGAACATTTGATTATACACACTGAAACGAAACATACGAAAGGTGACAGTTATTTCATTGCTGTTTCAGGGATCGCTTCCAGTGTTGGAAAATCCACATTCAGAGAGAGTGAGGACGTTTGTGGATTACTTACAGTCACAGAGAACGTGCCATGCTAACATTTATGTTCTAAAGTAAGTAGCACCTTAGATATTCTTGTGATCAGTAGAGAAAGATATAAACTTAATGTTGTTTGAATCGCTAGCAGGCATGTGCTTGGAATATATTCTGTACCCCTGATTTTAGCTTTAAAATTGTAAGAACTTTAACGAAATGATAGAGAACAATTTTCCTATGTATATACATCTACATTTGATTTCGTCGGTTAAGTCGTTACGCATCACACCACCGTTAAAAATATTACAAAAAGTTGATATGTAAGAAAACGTTTGTTGCTAAAAGATCGTGGCGTCCAACAAAAATTTGATAGTCGCATTTTTAAGTTGGTTGTCTTGGGGTCCATATTATTTTTGGGTATTTTCTTATCCAGCTATGATTTCTGCCTCCGTTTTCAAGTTCGTTCCTATATTTTACCCTCAAGTTTCGCAATTGTCTAGATCTGTTCAAAACGCCTATCGATCTTCGATCTCAAGACTTGCTTGAGCTAAGTATGTAATGCGGCACTATTGCCAGCGTTCAGTTCCAAATAAAAATACGAAATATTAGCTTCTGGCGTTCGCGTTCTCAAAATACACAGAACTTTGTTATTTCACGTTGTTGTTTTGCAGAGGACGGCTAAGAAATGTTTCAATATTTATAACGCACGTGCACAGCCATTGTTCTGCTCATTAAACCTTTTGTTTGGTGACGTTTTCGTTGCTGTTGCCGTCGTGGTTTACTTAAGTTTGCTAAAACTGTACTAAGTTGTGTGTTTTTTTATTTGCAGGGAAGACAGTCGCATGAGGATGTTGTTTCTTCAAAACCTTGTGGATGATCGCTCAGAATCGGTCATGTCCTACTACGAGTTTCTCGTCCACCTTCAAAAGCAGATTTCCAAATGAGCTTCTTATTTGATGACCGTGATACGGTAGATGATTCAGACAATGCGGAAAATGATACATGGGATAATATCGCACGAGCTAAAGATCCTGCGCGTCATGGAAGATTCCAAGACGGTCTTTTTAAAGAAATGTTCAGCTTGGAGACTGAAATCACAAGCGAATCCTACCATGAAAGAATTAGTGGCAGAGATTTTAATCATACATGGCACAGCAAAAGAGTTAAAGGGAGGAACAGGGAACGTAAGCGGCGTTAAGTTATGTGAATCATATCCATGGGGGACCCGGGGCCGTCTATCGCCCGCTTCCCCCGCCATTGATCTCTTTCCCCGGGTTCCCAGGGATAAAAGACTACTGCAGGCAGAAGACAGGATGAAGAAAGAGGCAAAATAAAACTTATAACAAGAAAATTATGAAAGCGTGCTGGACGTTTTGTATTTCATAATTAAAACAAGTCGAAAGATGTCCTGCAATTGTTACAAAGACGCAAGGTTGGACACTGATTTCGTTTTACATGTGGTACAGTTTGTTAGGTCGCTGTTGCATGTGTATGGAACGTTACAGTGTCCAGTTTGGTTATAGCGACCGGCTAGGTTATTTTTCATTTTCGGCGAAGATTATATTTAGAACAGTACATTTTTTATTATATTTTGGAGAAGCGCTATTGAATGATTGTTTATAAAAATTTTCATTTGATAGGATTTAATAGGGCAATATGTTTTGCACAAGGTTTTTGTGTGTTACTCACACAATTTTCCTCCCTGAATAAAGTACTCCTAACTTAATTAATTTGAATCTGTTTTACGTCTCGATATTTTCCTTTCTTTCACATGATTGACTAGTGTCCTTCGCAGGAGGGATGTCACGCAACGTTCCCCTGTTTCTTTGGGGGAGGCCTTGCGTAACATCGCAAATAACGGCTGAGTAGGAGACTAATGATTGATCAACTCCCAGATTCTTGTAACTTTGTAGCAAATCACACACACATCGTTTGAATCTTGTAAGTGTTTTTAGTAGGACAATGAACAAAAATTAAGGTTTTGCCCTTTCTGCCTCCCTTCACTCAAGTATTCTTGCCTGCGGCTCATGTCCCATATTTCTCGTTCTCCCGAACTTTCACTCGTGATTCTACTCATGAGTGTTTTCTGTTTCTTAATTATGTGTAGACGCTACCCGCCAGAAAAAAAATGCTCTGGCTATGAGGGCCTTATATCTTGAGGACAGGTCCCGTTCTTAATTTAACCCAAACTATCTTTGTACCTTATGTTAATTTCAACCTCGTTCGCCGGATTTTATTCTTTCGCGCGTTTGGCATTCACCTGCGAAAATTAGCAAACTGGGGAAAAATCAAGGCCAAGGGAAAACGCAAGAAATCAGTCTAAAATTTATGTTTTATTTTCCCATGTCGGATCATACGAGAACAGATCTCTATTATTGGCACCCGGCACCCTTGATTACAATTCCTAATATCTAAGTAGTTTTCGCCACATTTCAGCGAAACTAAAACTACATGCATATCGCCGTTATAAAGTCAGTCACTCGTCTAAACTGGACCAAGCGTCGATCGGTTGAACTCAGCGCAGACCGACACTAACAAGCCTGCTGCTCGGGATGTTTGGACTGTGGCCGTTGGTGTTGAATGCCACGCCCCTGTAGTGCACATTGGTCGACGCTGTACGGAAGTAGGGCGAGGCTGTATCACTGCACCAGCTATTACATCGCTTGTAACAATTACTCGTGTAACCGGAAATAAAGAAGCCCGAATAGAACGAATGATCGCAGATCAACAGTTGGTAGGAGTAAGCGTTGCTTGCTCCGACGCCATGCCACAGTCCAGCAGCTGCGGCATTCCCGTAGTTCACCGCGGCAGTTATGGGCAAGTTGGTTTGCCGCTTGAAGTAGACTTTAGCTCCAGTTTGGTGATCAACGAAGATGATTTCTGTGAACTGTAAAAAAGTCGACGAGAAAGTCAATATAAAACATTCGTTGTATAGCCCATGGGCATACGCCGAACTTACCTGATTCATTAAACACGGGAGGGTAATGATACCACTTTTTATCTACTGGGAATTGCTTTATTTTTATCAAACCAACCTATCATAGCCTCAGAGGTTGCAGACGGAAATTTCCCTGTTGCGTCTGCGACGCAGGCTAGCCTGTCATTGAACATTAGTAAGTCGACTCACTGGGATGTTGTTACAGTTGGTCCTGTAGCCGTCACTTCCATAAGGAAACTGAGCGCTGTATGTGACTTCAGTCTTGGGTTTGGCATATTCATCAGTAGTGTAACACATGGTCCATCCTCCATTGTATGACGTCATATCACAGTAGGCCAGGAATGCATTTGAATGGCTTCCTGCATCCGGGTCCAACCAGTACAATCCATCTGCTTGAAACTGTCCTCTGTTCTTAATATCCTTGCAGTCAATTCCTAGAAATTAGTAGCTAAATCATGAATCAATAAAACAAGTTTTTGGCAAACACGCCACAACTGTGTTGAGTGGGCTTTTATTATTTCCTCTTTATCTGCTGATTTGAAAAGAAAACGAGGATTAAATCAATCAACTACAAAGGAGATAATGAGGGCCGGCTAAGCCTTTTTCCCAAGGTTGCCTGTCTAAGTTATTTTAGACATGGTACTCAGTTCTTCCGCTGACCTGCTTTCTCGCGAGAGTTTTGCGCCGTCATTTCGTCAGACAATCGTACCCAGGACTTTCCATCGCAGAATTCTAAATGGTGATTCACCATGCGCAGCAATCCCTTGTGGTCCGAGTCGCATCTGGCAGTAGATTCCTGTTCACCAGTGCCCTGTGATTAACGCATCAGAGACGGAAATCTCAGCAATTAAAAAGCTAGAACAGAATTTTATAGTGCTTTTATAAACTTCTGGCCAGAGTTGTAAGGGGAATGAAGATGTTCGGCGTACGTCGCTCGCGCTCGCGACTTTGTCGCTCGTTAGCCTCTTGCTTCGCTCGGAAGGATTAAGAAAAGGTCGACATGTTGTGGCAAGTTTAGGCGTAGGCCAAATTGTTTTGATGCACTGTACGCAGCAAAAAGTGACCTGTTAGGTCATTTCAGAAATTGTTTGATACGAATTTCAGTAATTGAAGTGTGACCGCAGGCTTTTTGTAGCTCGAAATTACTTGGTATATACGTAGCCTCGACCTGCCGCTCCCTACAATGACTGGCTGATGGGCAGGCGTTCACTACTCTACTAAGCCGAACACTAAGAACAAAAAGGAGAAAGAGTTTCCGTCGCAGTCTGTTTTGAATGACAAGAAATTTAAAAAGAAAATGGATTGAAGAATCACTTTTTCCTAAAGAGAACACTAACATCCGAGTAGTTCTAAAGCACGGTTTTTCGCCTCTAAGTCTCAGAAAATCTCCACGTACCAAATAGTTTAGTGAGTGATTCCATGATTGACACACTAACTACTAGGCCAGGGTAATTCCGCAAATGTTTGTTCCTTTGAAAATTTTTGTATTTTTACAACAGGAACCACACATACCTGACTCTTCTCAAGCTTGACTTCACCGAGCTTTAGCGACTGGCCATTGCCCTCAAAAAGAACGCTTACCGGACCGCAAACTGCACCTCTGCTTGGGGAAGTAAGAAAGGATTAATATATCTAAATTAAAAGAAAATTGATTACCGAAAGAAGCTTCGTGTTAAACTGGTATGTCTTCAATGTTCTTACTTAAGGGTCACAGTTGCCAAGAGAATGACGAAAGGTAACTTCAGAAGCATTATTCTGGGTGAATCTCGATAGAATATCTTAATGCTGTTTGCGCGTGCTTGTGTTAATGTGTATATCTTCGAAGGAATACTTATCCGCTTCCTAATACAGAGCCTAGAAGGGTTAAATATGGAGTATGGAAAACTTAAACGATAGTCTTTGACCGAAAACAAATCGATTAACAGTGAACACTTTATTTTTTTCAATTTATCACAATAGTTCAACTTGTTTGTTAAACGTGTTCGGAAGATCACGTGATCGAAGAGAACACACGGAAATGACATTATTCATTTCTGCAATGTACTTTTCCGTCGAAAGATGAATGTTTGGCGAGCTACTAAGTTAAAAAGTCGCCGAGTTTATTGCAAACGTAAGGACGATCGAAGGTCATCGAACGATACTCTGACTGTATACCTTCTTCGGTGTAATTTTTTCTGAGATGGACGCACTTCTCTCTCGTCCTCACTCGGCTGTGTAAAATTTACATAATTTTTTGTATTTTGCTTATGTTAGCGACACAATTCAGAAATAACACTGAGACGCTGTTTGTTCTATTTGATGGCCTTCGCCAGACATTTGAAGCTAAGGTTTCCATATAGATGATGACTAACCTGGTCTAAAGACGTTATTAAACGGCAATCGGAGAGTTAAAATTATTCACTGGTTCAACACATGGAAGTGAAGTTTTGGCCGAATCGTGAGAGTGGACGGCACTTCTGAGTATATCTTAAAATTTCTTTTAAACAAAGAGGTCGAATATGATCGAATCAGGCCGAAGAGCTGGCGGCAATCGTACTGTAATAATTGAGCAAGGCTGAAACTGTGACAGCGGAAAATATAGAATAAATCTTTTCGGCCCTGATCGATAGATGTTTCTGATCGATATTATTATCTAGGATCTAGACTCCGGATCCACCCACAACTGAAATAGACTACGAGTATTCCATCTTTCGCTTAGTCCGTCACCATGCAAATCTGATTCGACTCGGGCCTTGTCGTAATGGAACTGGTTCGCTCTCGGCTTCGCAAATAGAAAACAATTTTAGCCCGCACTATTTTACATTTACACATACACGTATCGCACCAAATATATCTATGAAATCATGCAGTTGAGGTCTGCTCATAGACACATATTTGTTTATACAAAACCCGTTCCGTCTACCGGACTACATAATTCTTTTCTGACTTCTGGTGATGTAATCTATTTTTTCAATCATCTCCAGTCCCTCGCTCTCCTTTTTTTCCGAGAGCCCAAGAAATCACCCATAGTAACGGGGATTAGAATCCAACTCTTCTTCCTTTTTTTTTTTTTTTTTCAAAATGGCGGCAATTTTACAAGAGTCCCAGTCGGACTTCAAGACTGACTTTGCAGGTATTTTTCCGTATTATGATGAGTATCATGATTTTGAAAAGTAGAATAATAGCACTTCTGATGTGTGCTAGAAGAGATAGTGTTATTGATTAATTTAGGAAATAATGTGGAAGAAATTAGAACGTACGATAATTTATACGAGCACAAATATACCAGGGACTACATGCAACCAGCTTCCAGGCGATATCATTTGAGCTATATATGTAGATGTACAAAAAACCATCCATTAAAAGTTTATAATTGAGAGCATTACTTTCCCTTTAGCAGGGAAATGCCAACTTTGGCGTTTGGTTTCGTGGCAACTGCGGGAAGGGTGACTTGCGTACGTAAAGCCATGGAACTTCTTCAAATGCTAATTAATTCCCCGGGCTCCACCAATGGCCCTCAGCGGTACACCTGCAGTAAACACAAAGAGAATCTTTAAAAATAAATGACTTTATCTCCATATTTGTATCTGGGAGGCATTTATGGCTGCCAGGAAAGCCCAAAACACTTTGTTAATAAGTCGCTGCGCTCGAGCGAAGCGGATTTGGAGCTCCAATTTATTAAGTAGCATTGGCGACTTTGTATGAAGATGGCGGTCAGTTTAACAAGGCTTCTCGCTCTTTTCAGTGTCTTTTGTGTACTGGCAACAACAGCTGGGGCATCTGATATCGGAGAGTAAGTTTCGGCCTTAGTGAATGCAGCAAGCGTGAGAATTTTCAGGCGACGGAAAGATGTGAGGATTTTCTTTATGTTTAATTTGCAGCGTTAAGAATTGGGCGAGTAAGGTTGGAGAGAAGCTGTCCAAATTCTTCAAAGATGCTACCCATTACGAGAAACTTCAAGAGGTGAACGATGTTTGTATTTCTTCCCGTTGTTGCTCACGCTTTTTATATAACTGCTTCTGTATACTGTTAATAGCTAGCGGAAACAATGCGCGCTTCTTTACCAGTCGGTTCACGCGTCAAAAACATTTTCGCAATAATTTTCCTGTCCATGCATCTGTTTTAGGGCTACCAGTCGCCAAAATTATCGCTTACGAAGAAAAATGGAACCGCCATAGCGAACAAGATGAAACAGCAGCTGGAGAAAGTTTTGCGGGAGAAAATCGCGTCCATCAAGGTTTGTTTCCGTTGCATTCTGAGTAAATTGTTGTGAGTAAATATCTTTGGTGTAAAATATGTTATTTTTAGATTCTAATTTGTAGTATTCTTTTCATATGGGGATTTTTGGCGGCGCAATCCGGCGAATGTTCGGCCGTGCGGAAACAGTTGCCTGTATTTTTTTTTCCCCGTGATAAAGATGCAGTCAACCAAACTATAATTTTAACTTTTTGTGACGCTTCGACGAGAAAAGTAAAACCTTTGAGCGTTTGGCCTGAACTGACTGCATTTTCCAAATGGAAAGAAGGCCAAAGTAAAAAATTCTCGAATAGTTTGTCGTGTTTTCGAGCTTAGCGTTTCTTCAATACAAGATATCGTGTAGCTTGTTAAATTTTCATGAAGGTTGATGAGCATTTTTATATCTGGCTGACTTTGACATGAAAGACAAGCGAAAAATTAGACATTTTGCTTCCAGCTTTTTCATTCCGCTCGCAATAAAAATATATTCTTAGCGTTATTTAGCCTTATTTTTTATAGTGCAACCCTGGTTTCTCGTTATGTTTTGGGTAAATTATTTTCCTTGGTTATATTATGGATTTCACAGGTTTGCGAATGTAAACAAAATACACGTTAGTTGAAATTACTTGGTCGAGTAGTTGGTACGCAAATTGAGCCCGTATGCTGTGAATTACAAAATTCTTGGTCCTCATTTTATGGGTTTCGCGGAAAAATTTATTACCATCAGAGAATATTGGTCAGTAAGATTTCATGAGTACAATTATTGTGAAATGAAAATAAAGAGCGAAGAGGACATCTTATGATGATTGAAATTTCTTTTATGCATAATTTTTGAGTTCCTAATTGATGATCCTGTGGAGCCGAAAGAGGTCGCGTTTTAACGAGAGAATCAATAAAAAACTGACAGATTAGCCTGTAATTCAAACAGCAATAAGAGTTTCTTGTATTTTGTTATTAAGAGAAACGAAATAGTAGCAGTCCGCGCAATCAATTCCCGTTTGAATTTCTGTGAATTTTCAATTTCATTCATTTAATTGTCAAGTTGCCATTCTGCAATTATTTATTTTTGTTGGAAATTGGGCAACATTGTGCAAGTGGTGATTAATTTGCTGTGGGGGTACAGTTAGTAATTTCTCGGAATAATTTACAATTATGACTGACGTATACACCTGTGACATGTCTTGTCAAGGATTTCAGGGCTTATTGCAAGCGAATAATGCTTTCTATTCAAATTGTTAAATGTTCAATCTATAAACTTCCTGGGAGGGGTACTTCATATATAAGCTATGTGAGAAGTGCTGTTGTGTTAAGGGTATGGTTTCCTGACACTTGGGTAGGGTATAGAAATCAGACAGTTTTGGTCTAGAACAGGGTATAATTTTCCAGGAAAGTGGCCAGTGTATAAATAATTTAGTCCTGAACAACGTTCTCTACTTGGGGATCTATAATAGAAATTGAAGCTTGGAAATAACTGCAAGATATAATAATTATTGGTTTAGTTAGCATATGTTGGATTACGATAGTGATAAAGTTTCTGCATGGAAAATAGCTAATCTGGGATTAAGGGTAGGGTTTCTTAGTGTTAGTAATCTAGAAAAGGGCTGCAAAATCGAGCTGATCATGGTCTAGTTTAGGGTAATAGTTTCAGTGTCCCATTGACACACCCCTATCCAAAGATTTACAGAGGACCACCCCTGGTCAACTTCTAACTGTCAGGAGGAATGATGTTCACAATATGCCCCTAAGGTCACTATGCTTTTCCTTTAGTCACGCCGAAAGTAAAACAAGCTATGTTCTGGCATCTAATTTGTGAGAGGAAAATGCATAGATCACATCTAAGAACTAGTAAAGGTTACAATGCTTACTAATTCTATAACTTGATTTTTCTTTTTACAGAACCTTGCTGCAAAGACTGAAGAATTAAGGAAGAATTATACTTATGACCCATCTCTCAAGGAAGTAAGTTTCTTTTAAGCAATTTATGAATATATCCCTTCCACAAGTGATGTGGTGACCTGATGGTTGGTGCTCAGTCCTGAATCACAATTGAGTGCCTTTGGTTCAAGGCTGCCAACATCTTGATTGACACCTGATCGACACCAAATCGAGCGGGAGTCAGTTGATAGTTGGCCAACCGTCAACTGATTCATCGATCAACACTCGTTGGCATGTCTGCAAAAAGTTGGTTATCTCTCGATTGACTGGAGATGTTGATGGAGTGTCAATTAAGTGTCAATGGAGGTGTTGATCGAGTGCCAATCGAGTATCAATCGGGTGTCAATTGAGGGTATCAATGGACACTCGACTATGGATGCCTTTACATGTACTAAGTATACACATGATCGACCAGGTATGAAGGAGAGTGCTCATATTACATATCCACTGTTATTTTGGCAGATAACTGGTATTTTTTTTTGGGGGGGGGGGGTAAATTTTGGAACGTTTGATTTGAATTTGATCGATACATTATTATGGTTGAATCAGTTAAGCTCTACATTTGACAACATTTTTTAGGTTGGTATTGCTTTTATTGTTTTAATTCATTTAACTAATCTACAATTTTATGTTTTTGACATTTGACTGGCAACAATTTCCAGCATTTTTTTTTTTTAAACCAAAACAATTGGAGCTCTTTTTCTGTAATTATATGGTATTAAATTTTGGAGAACAGCAAATGTTTTGGCGTATATTTCACAAATGTACACCTGCAGCTTACTACAGGTCCAAATGGGTACTGGCAAATGTTTGGGTGACCTGATACAAATAATTGACTGGGAGTTATGTAACATGTGGTGGACTAGCATTCCATCCAGTGGGACTGAGATACTCCTAGCATGATCCAGTTGAGCTGAAAGGGCTTTACTTGTTTTTCAGACTGACTATTTTAACAGCAAGGACTTGAAAGGATTGCCTCTTGCAATTGATGATAGATTCTCTACAGATGTTGAAATTAACATGTCTAGCAGCGTCATACACATACCAACTGATGTGTTTAGTGGAGGTGAGTTAGCGAGGCATGTCTTGATGCAGGTATCACAGGCTTAAGCTTTCCCCTTCAGGTTAAACCCTTGGGCTAAAAGAAGGAATTTTTTTTAAGAGCTGACACATTTTTGGTGATTAATTCCCCAGGAGTAAAGGAATTTTGCGAGACAAAGTCAACATTTTCCTTTGACTTACTCTGATGAATTTCTAATGAAGGGGTAATGTTCAAAATGTCAGCTTCACAAACTTGCTAATAGTCCAGTGCTTATATATACTTTTATGGAGTGCAAGTTGATTATCAACAATATTATCAACGTTAACACCCAGACCCTCTCTCTGATTTGTCTTTTCGTGGAGGGCAGCTGTAATACAGGCTAAATCAGTTGAAGGCTGTGGAGATTGTGGTCATAGTCTGTGTGTGTCCTCATTGTACCTGATGCATGCTTGCATTCATATTTACAGGAGTTGGTATTGTGAATACCATAAAGTGGACAAGTGGGCTAGATAAGTATTTCAAGGAAAATGAAATGACGAATCATTCACTGTTGTGGCAGTATTTTGGAAGTGCTGATGGTGTTTACAGGGTGTATCCAGGTAAAACAACAGGTTACCCAGTGCCCTGTTATTAACATCACAGGCTTACCTTGTCCTTTGTAAGAATGTTAGCGCTAATCTGGATTCAAGAATAGACAACTTTCAGAACTGCTTGAGCTAAAAATACTGTATTGAGAACAATTGATTTGTTGAGACTAACCTGCCATGGGTGAGTCAGGGCAAGTGTTCTAAACAATATGATTTATCTCAATAAGCCACACATGCAGCTCTGTTATTTCAACAAATCACTTTTGACTGTTCACTTTATCACGAATCTCATTGTCGAACCTTGTTCTGTTTAATTGGTACTCAAGTCTGCTCAAACTGTCTTTCCAGCATGTCTTGTATCCCTGCATACAGCTGTAACTTAAGTCTGCATACGAGCCAAGTGGCTCATCAGACTGGAGCCTCCCTGTAACTTAACATTAGGTGAAAATGCTTAAACTTGTAAATAAATCTGACAAATAATTTTTTTCCCAGTTTACATAATTAACTGTAAATCCTTCTATTTCATTCAGGCTTCAAGTGGACAACTGAGTCAAAACAAGACATATTTGACCACAGAAGGCGTGGTTGGTAAGAAAATGTCTTTTTATATCAAATACCATTTTGCGTGTGTTGCAACAGTACAACTGTTCAAAACAGGCCCTATTCCTTCAGGGTCTTTGCTACAAATGGGTACTCAAAATTAAGCATCCATTTCAAGACTGTTAAGTTTCCACTTGGGTGTTAGCTTTACACTGAATTTCATTTCTCTTGTCAGGTATATTCAAGGGTCAAGCTCACCTAAAGACATAGTTTTAATACTGGACTTGTAAGTATTAAATAATGAGCTAAATACAATGTATGCTTAATCCAGTGTTGGTCCCAATTGTAAATTTTCTTTAGATTAGTTATACTGCAATCATGGGCAAAAGTCTTGGGACGCATTTGCACTTTTGGCGCTTTTGCGCACATGCCAGATGCGAATAGGACTTCACCTTCCTAACCTCGCCCCCCCACCCCCGATACAATATTGAAAACTACTACCTGCAATTTCTTCTGATTTTCAACATTGTGTTGGGTGGGGAGGGGGAACAGTAACGCGTTTCTAAAAGGAAAGCAGTGCGTTTTTTCAAACTTCAGTTCTAATACACAGATAATTCGTTAGCTAGAATTACCTAAGTGTCCCAATTACTTTTGTCCACGATTGTAGGTGGAAGAATTTTTTTGAATATTTATATAAATTTTCCATTAGTGATCATTACATATCTTTATTTTAGTGTGATCTGATTAACTGCTAAAAAAAGGGTTAAATGGACTAGGAAAAGGTTTGATCAATGATGCATATGGCATAAGCATTTATTGGTGTATTTTACATGGCATATCAGGCAGTATTTTAGAATTCTGGTTAATGCCGA